>NC_037671.1:1239537-1320106 GCF_003255815.1 Theropithecus gelada | reverse complement strand
TGTAAAACCCGATTGTATGTTCTATTTACTGAGATAGGAGAAAACCACCTTAGGGCTGAAGGTGGGACGTGCAATGCTGCTCTTTATGCACTAAAAAGGTTTATGGAGATATTTGCATATGCATGTCGAGGCACAGCACTTTTCCTTAAACTTATTCATGTCACAGAGATCTTTATTCATATGTCTTTCTGCTGACCTTCTCCCTACTATGATCCTATTGTCCTGCCACTTCCCTTTTTCTAAGATGGTAAAGATAATGATCAATAAATACTGAGGGAACTCAGAGACCGGTGCTGGCGCGGGTCCTCTGCATGCAGAGCGCCAGTCCCCTGGGCCCACTTTTTCTTTCTCTACACCTTGTCTCTGTGTCTCATTTCTTTTCTCAAGTCTCTCCTTCCACCTAACGAGAAACACCACAGGTGTAGAGGGGAGGCCACCCCTTCAATATAGGGTTTTTCCTCATGAAGGTCCCCCTGAAGCGGGGACCTTCAGCAGTGCATAGTGAGGCCGTTGCTGTGTAAAAAGATAGAATCTCCTTGATTCCTGATGTTTACATTTACTACTCACTTCTTTGACTTTGTAGATGCCAATTTCACATTCGACATCTTTCGGTTATTTTCCTTACTGTATCTAAGCAGAGGATTTAAACTTGTTTCTGAAGCAGAAAACCAGGGACCGGTTATGAGCTATCACCCCACTTTGTGGCTGTCTTATGCAATAAGCACAAGAGATTGTGGGCCAACAGAATTTGTAGCAAGGTAAACATAAACCCTTCATTTCAGCCTCTTTGTCTGGTGATGTTCTAGTCTTGCTCCAGTCTTAACATTTTAAAACATATAATTTTGCTTAAATTTCATTTTATAGGAAGTCATATATATTCATTTCTGTTGGGTTTGTCAGTGAAAGTGAAAGAAACCAGGCACATTCCTCCACATATCTCCCAACTCCCTGAGCCCAGCACAAACACATTCCTCCATATATCTCCTAACTCCCTGAGCCCAGCACAAACACATTCCTCCATATTTCTCTCAACTTTAGAAAAACACCACCTGGGAAATCTCCAATAAGGGCACAGCGGGAACCAATAAAAAATGCTAAATGTATAATGATAACCAATTGTAATGTTGTAACCAAAAGAATTCCCTTGTTCCCCTGTAACTTTACATATCCTGTTTACATCGGGCTATAAAAAGCAAGCACTCGCATTGTTCGAGGCCCTCTTGTATGCTGTGGAATGGAGGGACCTAGTTCGAACTTGCAGTAAAAGATCCTTGCTGCTTGGCTTTGACTCTGGACTCTGGTGATCTTCTTTGGGGAACAAACGGTCTGGGCATAACATCTGGGGGCTCATCCGGGATTCCCCAAGCCCACCAGACCCCTGGTCAACGGATCTACCAGGATCGATCTGCTGATAGGTGAGCCAGCTCGTCTCTGTTTGTCTGTCTGTGTCTGTTCTGAACCTGTGTCTGTAACTTGCGAGGTCTGAAACTGAAGCTGACACAGTCCTGGCGGATGCACTATAGGACGGCCAGCGGAGACCGGTGGGAGACGTCCCCTGGCTCTTGTCTGATTTAGATTTTTATCTGAACTGATTCTGACCCGGGCTCCCGGAGCATGCTTGTGGCTAGAAATTATTAATACGCCAGATTTCCTTTACAGGAATTCTAACCCATATTCTTTTACAGGGAGAGACTACAGATTATTACAGGATGGGTAATACCCAGAGCACTCCCCTATCTCTCCTTATAAGTAATTTCAAGGATGTTAGAGCAAGGGGCCATGATCTTAGTATGGAAATCAGGAAGGGAAAGCTAATTACTCTGTGTCGCTCCGAATGGCCTGCCTTTGATGTGAGGTGGCCACCCGAAGGGATGTTCCGACTTCCTGTCATCACTAGAGTAAAGTCCAAGATTTTCCTACCTGGGCGTGCGGGCCACTTGGATCAAATTCCATATCTCCTCATATGGCAGGACCTTGTTGAGAACCCGTCTCCTTGACTGTCCCCTTTCCAATTAGCCCCTGAACCCTGTAAGGCACTGGTTGCTCGGCCGCTAAAACCCAAGCAACCGACTGCCCCCCCATCCTGTTCTACCTGATAGCGGGGACCCACTGTCCACAGAACCCCCTCCGTACCCCTCCGGGCCTCCCCAGGCCCCAGCCCCCCGGGCTGAGCCACGGGAAGGAGCAGGCGGATGGGAGGCGGCCGACGCACCCGGACCCGCTGAAAGTGAAAGTAACTTTGAAGGGCCGGCGGGGCAGATGCGAGGGCGCACTTTGCGGGCTAGCCCCCCCAGCCACCTGACTCCACAGTGGCTCTACCCCTTCGGGAAATAGGACCCCCAGATGACACGGGAATCCCCAGGCTCCAGTATTGGCCATTCTCCACCAGTGATCTGTATAACTGGAAGACTCAGAGTGCTCGGTTCTCAGACAACCCCAAAGATTTAATGGCTTTACTGGATAGTGTCATGTTCATCCACCAGCCCACTTGGGATGATTGCCAGCAGCTCCTCCGAATCTTGTTCACAACGGAGGAGTGAGAGAGAATACAGGCAGAAGCTAGAAAGCTGGTCCTGGGGAACGACGGTCAACCGACTGCCAACCCCGACCTCATAAATGTGACTTTTCCTCTGACCAGACCGGCGTGGGACTACAACACGGCAGAAGGTAGGGGAGGGCTACACCTTTATCGCCAGACTCTAATGGCAGGTCTCTGGGCAGCTGCTTGCAAGCCCACTGATTTGGCTAAAGTATACTCTATTCTGCAGGGAAAGACAGAAAGCCCAGCTACCTACTTAGAAAGATTAATGGAAGCTTTTAGACAGTACACCCCCATAGACCCAGAGGCTCCAGGAAGTCAGGCAGCTGTTGTAATGTCTTTTGTAAATCAGGCGGCCCCAGACATTAAAAGGAAACTCCAGAAATTAGAAGACTTAGAGGGAAAGCAGATTCAGGACCTCCTTCAGATAGCCCAGTGGGTTTACAATAACAGAGATACTCCAGAGGAAAGGCAATTTAAGGCCACTGAAAAAATGACCAAGGTCCTGGCAGCAGTAGTACAGAAAGAGCATCTACAGCCAGAAAACACCCAACCTAGGTGGTCCCCCAGACATGATAATCTGAGCAAAGACCAATGTGCCTACTGTAAGGAGGCTGGCCACTGGGTAAGAGACTGCCCCAAAAAGAAACAACGAGGACAGGGACCCCCTAGGTCTACACCCGTACTAGTCACTCAAGACGAAGACTAGGGAAGATGGGGTTCGGACCCCCTCCCCGAACCTAGGGTAACTTTGCAAGTGGAGGGGTCCCCAGTTCAGTTCTTGGTCGATACGGGAGCACAGCACTCGGTCCTAGTTAAAACTAATGGAAAATTATCCTCCAAGTCCTCGTGGGTACAAGAGGCCACAGGAGTTAAGAAATACCCATGGACAACACAAAGAACAGTAAACCTCGGAGCCAGGAATGTAACCCATTCTTTCCTGGTCATCCCTGAGAGCCCCTGTCCCCTATTAGAGAGAGACCTGCTAACTAAAATGGGAGCACAGATCCATTTTCTCCCTGAGGGGCCCATCGTGACCAACTCCCAAAATCAGCCCGTGTCCATCCTGACTATAACCCTAGAAGATGAGAACCAGCTCCACCAGGAGCAAGCGGACCCTGACCAGGACATAGCAACCTGGCTCCAGCAATATCCAGGAGCTTGGGTGGAAACGGGGGGCTTAGGACTAGCAAAACACCGTCCTGCCTTGTTTGTTGAGCTCAAGCCTGGGACAGACCCCGTTCGGGTACGCCAATACCCGATGCCCCTAGAGGCCAAAGAAGGGATTGCACCACATATTCGTCCGCTCCTCGACCAAGGGGTCCTTCGCCCATGTCACTCGCCCTGGAATACTCCATTGTTGCCGGTATGAAAACCTAATAGCGGAGAATACAGACCTGTACAAGACTTGAGAGAAATCAATAAGAGGGTCATGGACATACATCCAACTGTGCCTAACCCGTACACTCTCCTGAGTACCCTAAACCCTAAACATCAGTGGTACACTGTTTTAGATTTGAAAGATGCTTTCTTCAGTTTGCCTTTAGCCCCTGAGAGCCAAAAGCTCTTCGCCTTCAAGTGGACTGACCCTGAGAGGGGCATAAGTGGCCAACTGACATGGACCAGACTGCCGCAGGGATTCAAAAACTCTCCTACCCTGTTCGATGAGGCCCTCCATGAAGACCTGGGTGAGTACTGGTGCAAACACCCTGAAATAACTTTACTACAGTATGTTGATGACCTCCTGATTGCTGCTGAGACCCAAGAAGCTTGTATTCAAGGGACCAAGGGTCTCTTACAAGCTCTAGGGGATCTAGGCTACCAAGCCTCGGCAAAGAAAGCTCAAATCTGTAAACTAGAAGTAACATATCTGGGGTACCTGCTAAAAGGAGGGCAGTGCTGGTTAACAGACGCCTGGAAGCAGACTGTTCTGCAGATTCCCAGGCCACAATCCACCCGACAAGTAAGGGAATTCCTGGGGTCGGCAGGATTTTGTAGACTGTGGATACCTGGGTTCGCAGAGCTGGCTAAACCCTTGTATCAGGCAACACGGGGGCAGCAGCCATTTAATTGGACGGAAGAAGCCGAGTCGGCTTTCCAACAGATCAAAACCGCCCTACTCTCTGCGCCTGCATTGGGACTACCTGATGTCACCAAGCTCTTCCACTTATACGTGGACGAGAGCAAGGGTGTCACCAAGGCGGTAATAACTCAGAACTTAGGCCCCTGGTGGAGGCCGGTTGCCTACCTGTCAAAGAAATTAGACCCAGTGGCTGCCGGGTGGCCCCCTTGTCTCCAAATGATTGCGGCCACGGCCCTGATGGTACAAGATGCTGATAAACTTGTCATGGGTCAAGAATTACAGGTCGTTACCCCACATGCCATCGAGGGTGTACTCAAACAGCCACCTAATCGATGGATAAGTAATGCCCGGCTCACCCACTACCAAGTACTACTACTGAATCCTCTCAGGATAACTCCTGCCCCCAACAACCTTAAACCCTGCCTCGCTGCTGCCCAACCCGGACCTGGACGCCCTGCTCCATGATTGCACCGAGATACTAGCTCAGGTGCACGGAGTTCGAGGGGACCTGCAGGACCGCCCACTTCCTGACGCTGACCTAGTCTGGTTCACAATGATATGATATTTTACTTATATGAGGTAGCTAGAATAAGCTAATTCATAGAAACGGAAAGCAGAATAGCGGTTACCAGGGAATGGGCGGTTATGGTTTAACGGGTACAGTTTCTGTCTGGGAAGATGAAAATGTTCTGGAAATGGATATTGGTGGTGGTTACATAACACTGTAAATGTGTTTAATGCCATCAAACTGTACACTGAAAAAATAGTTGGATGGTAAATTATATATTATGTGTCAGGCCTCTGAGCCCAAGCCAAGCCATCGCATCCCTTGTGACTTGCAGGTATACGCCCAGATGGCCTGAAGTAACTGAAGAATCACAAAAGAAGTGAAAATGCCCTGCCCCACCTTAACTGATGACATTCCACCACAAAAGAAGTGAAAATGGCCAGTCCTCGCCTTAAGTGATGACATTACTTTGTGAAAATCCTTTTCCTGGCTCATCCTGGCTCAAAAAGCTCCCCCACTAAGCAGCTTGTGACCCCTACTCCTGCCCGCCAGAGAACAACCCCCCTTTGCCTGTAATTTTCCTTTACCTACCCAAATCCTATAAAACCGCCCCACTCTTATCTCCCTTCGCTGACTCCTTTTTCGGACTCAGCCCGCCTGCACCCAGGTGAAATAAAGAGTCATGTTGCTCACACAAAGCCTGTTTGGTGGTCTCTTCACACGGACGCCCATGACAGTATGTTTGTTTTACCACAATTTTAAAAAATGTATCAACACTAAATCCAATCACAGCTCTCATGGAGATTTTTTAATACTGGTGTTTCAACAAGCACATTGCCGCTGTGGAGGGGGTCCTTGGAGTTCTTATGCCACTATGTTCTCTTGTGTCACTCCTCAGCCACTTTTGAATTGTGCTTATGTGTCACATTCTTGATCTGCTAAGTACTTTCAAGAAAGTTATTCATACGGTCAAAATTCATCAAGCACCTAACTTGTTCTTGGGGCTGTACTCTATGGAGTTGATCTCAGAAAAAAGAATCAAATTCGTTGGACCTCATAGATGGCACAGGTGGGGGGTTGGAATACGGGTAAGGAAATCATAACACATGTTACAGTATTTTATATTATTTTTTCCTTTGAATGCTACATTATTAATATTTTATAATGACTGCTGACAGGTACCAATGATTACAAATTAAAATTTCTGCTTTCTTTCTCTGTTTCTTTCTTATATATTTCACTGTCTTTGTAAATATTTTTAGACTGGGCATTTTGGAGATAGTCCAACAGTTTCATTTATACGATGATATTTTGTTTTACTCTTATTCCTTAAAGAGAGATTTGCCAACCACAAACTTCTGGTTGGACATTGGTTTTCTCTCAGTTCTCGGTCATTATGCCTCTTCTGGCTGCTGTGGCTGACAAGGAAAAATCAATTACATCACAAACCAGTTGTTTCTTAGATGATCTGTGTTTCTTCTGTGGCTACGTTTAAGATGACCGTTTCCCTTTAACATCTGAGGTTCCAGTGCAGTGTGAGTAAATTTGCATCTCTTCATTCACAGTGCTATGTATACACTTGCTTCACCTTTACCCATAAACTATGGAATGCCTCATACATACATTTACTCACTTTGTGATGTGTAGAAATTTGACTAGACTAATGTTAAATCTCATTTGACCACCATGTACACTGTGAAATCTAAAATATTGGCCCCACAAATATCTCCAAGCCCTAAGCTTCATCACCTTTAGATATGTTACCTTACAAAACAAAAGAGAATTTGTCAATATGATTAACAGGATGGACCTTTATTTGGGGAGATTATCTTGGATTTTCTGGGTGAACCTAATCTGATCATGAATTCTTAAAAGTAGAGATGACTGAAGAAATGTGGGTCAGATGGAGTGTTGAATTTCTTTTACAGTAATTTCTTCATCTACTAAAATATGGTCATCTCTGTTTTTTAATTCTTTAAGTGGTGAAATGCATTAAAAGTTTTACAGTTTACATATTATTGCATTCTTGGGATACATAACTTGGTCAAGATAATCTGTTCATTGCACACAGGTAGATATAGCCTACTAATATTTTTCTCAGGATTTTCACACATAATTACATAAAAGTGAATTTCCTATAATAATCTTTCCTTATTGATTTCCTAACTGATTCTAGAATCTATGTTATTCATGCCTAATAAAATTTGAGTTGTTTGGATTTTCCTTTGTTTCCCTATATATCTTTAATATTTTATGTAAGTCCAGTATATATTTGATATATGAGCGTACTTACAAAACTGGATATGTTTGAAGGGAAATAGAATATTTACACTTGTTTTAACTTGTTTACTTGTAGTAAGTCTTTCTGTTGACAAACTTTTTTTTCAGTTTCAAGACTATTTAAATCTCTCCTATATCTGCAGTGGAATATTTGTCTGTTATGACACTGTCTTGTTCTTAATTAACACTGCCTGTTTTATTTCTCTGTTCAATGAACAGCTGCTTTTGGCAGGCTGGGTTCTCAGCAGTGGCAGCTTCCAGGTCAGCCTTGGTGAGTCGAGTCAGTTGCTGTGCCCATGCAGTGTCCATCCCAGCCACCACGGCCACTTTGTGCACGGACTCCATGAGCAAGCCCTGTGCGGCTGAGTGGCATCGTCCATCAAGCCATCTTGCCCACCTGATTACAGGGAGCCCCAGCCCCTTGGAGCCCTTCTGTTGGGCATCCACATGCAATCACTATCATCACATGCTCTGTGCATAGCAAGAGGCCTATGCAGACCCGTCTACTCTACCCCCTAATTTTTCCATCTTTATTTTTCCCAAGTTCCTGACTGGCAAGTCAACCCATGAGCCACTGCCCATGACTCATTCACTCATGCACTACTGGGGCATCATTTCACACCCCCCACCTTCCATGGGCCTATTTGGGATTTGATTTCTAGTTCCTGGCTCAACAGCCATTACCAAAGCTGTACTTGTGTCAGCTCCCAAGCCTACTGCTCTTGTTGTAGGTTTTCCTCTTTATATCTGAGTCACAGGCATCTATTTCCTGGGATTTCTAAAAATTGCACTGATTTGTTCAATGCAGCATTTCTAAGGACTTCCAGGAAGGGAGATTCTATATTAGCTTATAGTGAATTGTTTCAAAACATCAGAAATGTATACTGGAATGAAGGACAACGTGCATGGAGAGAGGTGGGGAAACCATGAGTGGGCCATGGATTTTCATAAAGTGAACAGTTGAGCAAACAACAGTCACATCAAGGTACAGCATTTCCAGCCTCCAGGAAACACCCTTAGGTTCTACTTGATCATAAATCACCCTCCCTGATGCTAAAGCAGCCACTTTCTTCATTTCTAACACCATAGACGAGATCCGTCAGTTCTGAATACAGTCACCCTCGCGTCCCAGGTCTTGCTGTGTGTGATTGTAGCCTATTGACTCCCATGGCTGTCAGTGCTCCATTTTACAAATAGCTCACTCTTCTCCACTGTTGATAAACATGTGTGTTACATCCAGATTTTACAAATTGTACTGCTATAAATAATATTTTCACATATTTTGGGACACAAATACATGCATTTCTATTGGTATATAACCAAGAGTGCAATTGCTGGGTCATAGGTGAGTGGATGCTTGGTTTAGTCTCTCAAAATACAAGTGTCTATGGAACCGACAAATAATAGACAGGGGTAAATCTCTTATTCTACAAATTATTCAGCTAATACATGAAAGAAATAACCCTTTTGCAATCCACAGTGAACTAACAGATTTCACCATTGAACAGCAATGGCAATTAACATCACAAGAAAAGAATTCACCAGTATTACATTATTCTTCTTGATGAAAAACACGATATTGTACTATGAATCCTGAAAATCTGAGACAGATCTCAGTTTTAGAAAGTTTATTTGGCCAAGGTTGAGGATACATGCCCATGTCACAGCCTCAGGGGGTCCTGACGACATGTGCCCTAGGCAGTCAGAGCACAACTTGGTTTTATATATTTTAGGGAGACCCGAGACATTGACCAACATATGTAAGCTGAACATTGATTCCACCGGGAAAGGCGGGACAACTCGAAGCAAGGAGGGAGCTTCCAGGTCATGGGTAGATGAGAGACAAATGGTTGCAGTCTTTTGAGTTTATGATTAGCCTCTCCAAAGGAGGCAATCAGACATGACTTTATCTCAGTGAGCAGAGGGGTGACCTTGGATAGACGGGAGGCAGGTTTGCCCTGAGCAGTTCCCAGCTTGACTTTTCCCTTTTAGCTTAGTAATTTTGGGGCCCCAAGATTTATTTTCCTTTTACAGAACCATCAATACTTACAGAAAAAAACCCTGAATATGCACAAACCTGTATACCAAACTACCAATTTATAGAAAATACAGGTAATAGAGATAAATGTCAAATCACACCTTGGCATGCAACCACAAAATTCAAACAATAGGAAATCTTACCATACAACATAAATTTCAAGGAGGAACCTATAGAACAAATGAGAACACAAAACATGTTTAAAGGTAAAACTAAACTATAATTTTGGATGATGAAAATATAAAATAGAACAAAGGAGCGATGACCATAAAAGTCAGGATGTGATTGATTTTTATTTGAAAAGGGGAAGAGTTTATTGTTGAGCTGGGGCAATTGATGGGGCTTCTAGGTCAGCTGCCAAACTTCTCCCTCTCTGATGGTTAAAGGGTGTTTACCTTTGATTAAAGGTCACCATTTTAAGATCTTTTTTCTTTTGTGTTACCTGTGTTTTATTTTATGATAAAAAGGCCAATGCACAGTAAAATAAGTTATGGGTCATGGTTCCTGTTCTGCACAAAGCCTCCACCCCATCCTCCTCTCTGGACACTGAGCACCCAGAACAACTGGCAGCCCCAGGACCCCTGCCAGGACTACCTCATTTCTGAGTGTGCACCCAGCTCCCCATCACTGGAGGCAATGTCCATGATCTATTCCTTGAGGCCTGGATGAACCTGATAGGACACAGCTGAGGGGAAGTCTGGCCCCAGTCTGTAGGCTTTGGCCGTCAGCATAGAGGGAACAGGTCCTCACCTCTTCACAGGCGCAGTTACAGCCAGAGCCTCCTCTCTGCGTGGGACTGAGGCTTGGTCCTTCCCCTGAACAGGATGACGGGGATCTCTCCAGAGGTGGAGATGACACCATTCCTCTTCTAATATGGTCCCATCTCATGTTCGTTCTGCTTTACAGGAAAGTTGACTCACGCTGGTGTCCAGTGAAGAAACCCTGGCACAGAGGAGGGACAGGTGGATTTCAGGGCTGTGCTTGATCTGGGATTGGAAGAGCACAGACCACCAGGTGGCGCCGCTGCACTGCTTCTGCGCCCAGGAGGTGGATGCTGGGGCTGAGGGATGTCACAGCTCATCACACAGGTTCCAGGTAAAAATCCTCCTCCCCAGCCCATCTGGCTCTCCTTAACCAACTCTAGTGAAAACTGTCTCCTCACGTTCCTCGAAGGTGCTTTTTTACATAAGAAAGAGGATGCGATCACTAGATTGTCCTGGTTTATTGTGTTGTCAGTAAATTGAAATCAAAATACACACTTAATAAATAATAAAATAACCCATAATAAGCCAAAGTTTATAATGTACTGATACCACTGAGCCAGTGTTTATAATGTACTGACACATTCCAAGTGTGGGCACAGCTGCAGACATGCCTTGTCTTTTGGGTCAGGACACAGGATAGAGACAAATGAGAAGAAACCCCAGTCACTGCAGAAAAGGGCCCCCATGGAAGAGGCCTGGTAGGGAGCCAACTGTCCCAGGGCCATCATATTTAGGGATGACTCCCCCTTTCTGGACAACACTGTTTTTTATTCTTTTTGTATTCACAGTAGTTCTGAAATTGCAGGATGCTGAGACCCAGCAGTGGTCAGTTACACTGTCTCTTTCTTCACCATTAAATGCTGTGCCAAATAGCACCTTCATACATTTCCATCCTCTTCCAGGAGAGAATCAAAACAACAATGGACACAATGAAACATGCAAACATACTTTAAATATGTGCTGTCACAAGTAGCTACAAAAACATTAATTCCACCAAAATGAGAAAGGTGTGAAAACGGAAAACATTGCATACCGGTATTCACAGCAGCATTACTCACCATAGCCAAGACAAGGAAGCAAACAAAGCAGCCATCAACACCTGCATAGATGAAAAACATGTGGTCTATGTGGACAATGGAATATGATTCAACCTTAAAAAGAAGGAAATTCTGTTATATGCCGCAACATGGATGAACCTGGAGAACAATGCTAAGTGAAATAAGCCAATCATAAGGAAATTCCAATACTGCACAATTCCAGTTATATGAGGCATCTAAACTCTTAGAACCTGAAAGTAGAATGGCGGCTGCCAGAGGTTCGGTTGGGGATTCATGAGGAGTTTTGGGGCATAGAGTTTCAGTTTTGCAAAATGAAACGTTCTAGAGATCTGTTGCATAACAATGGGCTTGCAGTTAATATTATAGTACTCTATAATTAAAATGGCTATGATACAAAATTTTACATAATATGGTTTTCGGCACAATAAAAAATAATTAGCTCTCTTATTAACTTAGGAAAAAAGCACATGAATTCATTGAAAATATATTAGTATGTGCTTACTATGAAAAAGAGACACAGAAAACTTGAGACAAAAAGAGAGATCCTTGCTACCCCAGCTATCACCCATGAATCAGCAGAATCAGCATCTCATGAAACTAGACAGAAACGCTCACAGGCCCAGCCTTGACATCTTGAATCAGTCTGCATTTGGAAGGACCCCAGGTGGCTCCACTGCATGTAAGGCACTGCCCCAGATGGTGGTGGAGGGACATCCTAGGATGGTGACTCTGCCGCACAGATAGGAGCCTCCAGTCCAGATAGGAGCAACCAGAAGGGCCCAGGAGGGACATTTCCAAGAAAGTAAAATTAATAGACTGTCCAAAGTCTCTGACTTCTTAAAAGAGTCACAGAAATGGAACAGATACCAAAGTTAAATTAATGAGTGTTATCTAGAAAATAAACAGGCCAGGCGAGGTGGCTCATGCCTGTAATCCCAGCACTTTGGGAGGTCGAGGAGGGTGGATCACGAGGTCAAGAGATCGAGACTATCCCGGCCAACATGGTGAAACCCCGTCTCTACTAAAAATACAAAAATTAGCCGGGCGTTGTGGCACACGCCTGTAGTTCCAGCTACTCGAGAGGCTGAGGCAGGAGAATCGCTGGAACCCGGGAGGCAGAGGGTGCAGTGAGCCGAGATCGCGCCACTGCTCTCCAGCCTGGTGACAGAGCCAGAAAAAAAAAAAAAAAAGTAAAAGAAAATAAATAAAAACAAAGGCAAGTATTACCTTGAGGAAGAGCAAATACTACGAAGCAAGTGAAAAGTAGTCAAGTTGTCATATGAGAAGATTAGTCACAGAAAAAGAAACAAGGAATGGCTGAACTTGTGATACGTTGCCTTGTTTTTACCTGAGTGACTCTCTCCCAGGAGAGACAGCCGGACAGACTCCATTTTAGTTTCTTCACTTGCAGCCTCCTTTATCCCCCTTAAGGGAATAGCTAGTGCAAACTGACTCCAAGCACATCCAGGAATGCACCTGCTGATAAGATACTGAGGCAGGCTGTACCAGCAGCTCCTGGGAATGTGCTCAGTGGAAGGTACCTAAAGCGCCTGCATTTATCTTTTAATGATATTGCTTTAAGCCCCTGCCCCTGGAACTGTTTATTTTTTGTAACTTCTTCTATAACCAATTAATTTTTTTTTGCCTATTCTGCTTCTGTAAAATTGCTTCAGTTAAACCCCCCTCCCCTATTTAGACCATAGTATAGAAGAAAACCTAGCCCCTTCTTCGGGGCCGAGAGAATTTTGAGCGCTAGCTGCCTCCCGGTCTCCGGCTAATAAAGGACTCCATAATTTGTCTCAAAGTGTGGCGTTTCTCTATAACTCGCTTGGTTACAACAAACTAAACATAATTACTGTATAAACATATCGGGACGAGGAAAGAATGGGAAGAGTGAAAGAGAACAAGTGATGGATGTGGTGATGTCTCGTTCTCCCGGGCGGGGCAGGAGGTACCACACATGAGGGACTGACATGGCTAACGTGACCGCTCTTCTCGTTCTGCCTGCAGCCCGTAGTCTCTCCTCCTTGCCTATGGGTGGTGCGTGGGAGACAGGGGTGCCGAATCCGTTCGACTTCGCTGTCCCCGCCCTCTGCCTCGTGGGGTCGGTGGGGTTGGGGAGATGAGTCCTACCCCTGCTCATCTCCTGTGGTTGTTGCCTTTTGGGCAGCCCCTCTCCACGGCGGTGGGACAGTCCTGCTGGCCTGTGGCGCTGCCCTTCCCTCGGCCTGTGAGGGTTGGCTCTGTCTGGACCTTTGCTGTGCTCCCAGAGCCCTCCAGGTGGTCCTTCAGGTGCCCGAGGCCAAGTGATGGTGTCCTTTCTGTTTCCAGCGCCCTCTTCTCCAGTCGCTGCTGCAGTGCCTGCCTGTGGGTCCTGAGGAGTTTTGGTGAGGTAGAATTTTTATTTACTTATTTAAATTTGAAATTTAAAGCATGTTCATTGCAGCAATGTCTCTACTAGAGACTATGTAGAGGCAATGAAAAGGGGAAGAGATAAATTGTAGCACATTCCTGCCATGGAATACTATACTGCAAAGAAAACAAATGAACTATTTGTCTGAACATTGATTCATCTCGTAGACCACGTTAACTGAAAAAACAAGCAAAGGAATTGTTGGGAACAGGCCCCCAAATCTGGCCATAAACTGGCCCCAAAACTGGACATAAACAAACTCTCTGCAGCACTGTGACATGTTCGTGATGGCCATGACGCCCACGCTGAAGGTTGTGGGTTTACCGGAATGAGGGCAAGGAACACCTGACCCACCCAAAGCGGAAAACCGCTTAAAGGCGTTCCTGAACCACAAACAATAGCATGAGCGATCTGTGCCTTAAGGACATGTTCCTGTGGCAGATAACTAGCCAAAGCCCATTCCTTTATTTTGGCCCATCCCTTTATTTCCCATAAGAAATGCTTTTAGTTAATCTATAATCTATAGAAATAATGGTTATCACTGGCTTGCTGTCAGTAAATATGTGGGTAAATCTCTGTTCGAGGCTGTCAGCTCTGAAGGCTGTGAGACCCCTGATCTCCCACTCCACATGCCACATTTCTGTGTGTGTGTCTTTAATTCCTCTAGCGCTGCTGGGTTGGGGTCTCCCCGACCGAGCTGGTCTCGGCAATGAATAATATCAGCAAGAAACAATTTATAAAAAGTTTAAAAGCAAAGCCAGGTGTGGGGGCTTATGCCTGTAATCCTAGTACGTTGGGAGGCCAAGGAGTGCAGGTTGCTTGACCCCAGGAGTTCCAGGCCAGCCTGGAAAACATGACAAAACCCTATCTCTACAAAAAGTACAAAAATTACCCAGGCTTGGTGGTGCAAACCTCTAGTCCCAGCTACTCAAGAGGCCGAGTTGGGAGGAATTGCTTGAGTCTGGCAGGTCAAGGCTGAAGCGAACTGTGTTCATGCCACTGCATTTCAGCCTAGGTGACAGACTGAGACCCTGTTTAAAAAAAAAAAAAAAAAGACTAAAAGCATGTCAAACAAAGAGACTTTTCTAAAACGTAGTAAGAATATGAGGGCATACATCAAATTCAAGACAAACATTCGCCAGCAATTCTTGGTTTGCTCAGTACAGTATTGACTGAAACCTGTACTGAGCTGTGGAAAATCAGGGCTATCTACATGTATTTCTATTATTTTCTGTGTATACTACATATAGCCAATAATGTTAAAATGTCCCCAACTGACAAACCTGAGTGGCGGCTTCACAAAGATTTCTTATAATTCTCTATTTTTACTTCCAGCTAGAACTAATTCATAATAAAAATTTGTGAAGTGAATCCATAGAAATTGAGCAAAATAAAAAAGGATTTATTGAGTGTGAGGAAAGCTGCAGAGAAGTAAAGACAGATGGAGAGATGACAATACTGAGCATGTTAGTGACTTTCACAGTGACAGATTTCCTGGAGGAGTGTGAGCTGGAGCCAGAATGAAGTGGATAGACTGTGAAAGACGGATGAAGGAGCAGGAACTTCTGGAGACAAATATGGCGTGTGTTTGGCCAGATTGGGAGGTGTGGATGGACTCTGAACCTTCTGCTTTATGTCCAGCACTAGAGAAAGAGAACTCATGTTTATTTAGCACCTTCCACAATCTGTAGAGAAATCTGAAACATTACAAAAAAAGATATATGAATGGCCAATTGTCTTCAGGGAAAAACAAAGTAAAACCACAGTGAGAAACCACTAAGCAACCATTCAAATGGCTAAATTTAAAATGATTAATAACTATAAATGTTGGCAAGGACGTTGAACAATCTGTGCTCTCATCCATTACCTATAGGAATATAAAACAGCCACTTTGAAAATCAGTTTTGTATCATGTAATAAAGTTAAACAACCTAGTACTCTATGGCTACCTTTCCACTCCTAGGTATTTACTCAAGAGAAATGAAGATTCTGTCAAAAATCCCTGTATAAGAATGTTCATAGTTTCTTTATTTATCATAGTAAAAAATAAAAAATAACTGCCAATGTACAAAAATCATGATTCCTTCATACAATGGAATATTATCAGAAATAAAAATGAATGAACTGCTGATACATGCAACAACATGGATTGATCACATAATTATTATGCCAAGTGCAAAAAGCCAGACACACGGGAGACCATACAGGATGAGTAGATTTGTACGAAGTGTTAAAACAGGAAGAACTGCGCTATCATGATAGCCATCAAATCAATGGCTGCTGGGGATAGGGAAGCTGAGTTGAAGGGAGAAAAGGGGATCTTTGTGTACATTGATAGTGGCAAGAGTGATATGGTTGTATTTGTCAAAATTCACTGATAAAGTTGATGAAGATTTGCTTATTTTGGTAAATGTAAATTTTATAAGTTTAAAATGCTTATAATAAAAATTACATTAGTGATAAAAATAATAATTAAAAATATTAGCAACCAAATCCAACAGCGCACCAAAAGGGTAATACACCATGATATGTCCATATATAAAAAACACACAGCTAACAGTATAGTGAATGGAGACAAGTTTATAGCCTCCTCTGTAAGATCTAGAAGGAGGCACAGACTCCCACTTTCACCACTTTTATTCTATCCAGTACTAGAAGTCCTAGCCAGAGCAATCAGGCAAGTGAGGAAATAAAGGGCATCCAAGTCAGATAGGAGAAAGCCAACTTAGCCTTATTCGCAAGTGACATGATCTTTTACTTAGAAAAAATGAAAGATTCCACCAAATAAATAGTTAGAACTAATAAACAAATTCAATAAAATCTCAGGATACAAAATTAATGTGCAAACTTTCATAGCATTTATATATACCAGCACTATACAACCTGAAAAAAACATCAAGAAAGCAACACCATTTACAAATCACAAAGAAGTAAAATACCTAAAAATCAACTTATCCCAGGAAGTAAAACAAAAACTATAAAGCACCAATGAAGGAAATTGAAGAGTACACAAAACTGAAAGAACCAGGCATGGTGACGCACATCTGTAATCCTGGGACTTTGAGAGGATGAGACAGGAGAATTGTTTGAGCCCAGGAATTCAAGGCCTGAGAAGCATAGTGAGACCCTGTCTCTAAAGGAAAAAAAAAAATTAAACATATTTCCTGCACATAAATTGGAAGAATTAATATCGTTAAAATATTCATACTACCCAAAGCAATTTACAGATTCAACTCAATACCTATCAAAATACCAATATCGCTATTCACAGGTCTAGAAAAAATATGAAATTCATATGGAACCGTAAAATATCCGAAATAGCCAAGGCAATTGTAAACAAGAGGAACAAAGCTAAAGGCATGATGCTACCTGAATTCAAAATATACTATAAGGTTAGAGTAACCAAATCAGTATGGTACTGGCATAAAACTAGACACATAAATCAATGGAACACAAAAGAGAACTCACATATAAATCCATGTATTGATAGCCAACTCATTTTTGGCAAAGGAACAGAGAATATACAACGGGGAAAGAACAAGTCTCTTAAATAAATGGAGCTGAGAAAATGCTACCAGATGCAGAGGATCTAGACCCCTGTCTCTCACCATATACAAAAATCAACTCAAAATGGATTAAAGGTTTAAATGTAGGTCCTAAAACTATGAAATGACTACAATAATGCGTATAGGAAACACTCTAGACATGGGTCTAGGCAAAAATTTTATGGTTAAGACCTCAAAAGCACAGGCAACAAAAATAAAAATAGACAAATGAGACTACATTCAGCTAAATAGCTTCAACACAGCAAATGAAACAATCAACAGAATTAAAAGGTAACCTGTTGAATAGAGAAAATATTTGCTATGTATTCATCCTACAAGGAACTAATATCTACAATATATAAGAAACTCAAAAACTCAGCAGTAAAAACACAAATAATCCAATTAAAAAGTGGACAAAGGATCTGAATAGATGTTTCTCAAAAGGAGACATACAAATGGCCAACAGGTGTGTGAAAAGCACTCAACATTATTAAATAGCAGGAAAATGCAAACCAAAACTACAGTAAAATGTCGTCTTATCCTAGTTAGAATGGTTATTGTTGGGAAATAAAAAATAATAGATACTGTCGAGCATGTGGAGAAACCAGAACTGTTGTACACTGTTGGTGGGAAAGTAAGTACAGCAATTATAGAAAACAGTATAGTAATTTCTCAAAAAATTAAAAATAGAACTACTGGCTGACCCAACAACTCTACTCCTGGGTATTTATACAAAGGAAAAGAAATCATATCAAAAGAGTACCTGCATTCTCGGGTTTATTGAGGCACTGTTCACAGTAGCAAAGATATGAAATCAATAGGTGAATCCATCAATGGGTGACTGAATAAACAGTGGTATATATACACAATGGAATGCAATTCAGCCATAAAAAACAATGAAATCCTGTCAGTTGCAGGAATGTGAATGGAACCAAAGGCCATTACATTAGGTGAAATAAGCCAAGCAAGGAAAGGCAGATATCACGTGTTGTCACTCATATGTGCGAGCCAAAATGGTTAATCTCAGGGAAGTCAAGAGAGTAGAATAACAGTTACCAGAATCTGGAAAGAATGTATGGATAGGAAAATATAGAAAGGCACATTAATGAATCCAAATGTTCAGTTATTAGAGAAAATAAGTTCTAATATTGATAGCACAGCAGACTGACTAAAGTTACAAAAATGTATATTTCAATATAGCTATAAGAGTGGATTTAAAATGTTCCCAACACAAAGAAATGATAAATGCTTGAGGTGATGGATATCCTAAATATCCTGACTTCTTATACACACATTTTATGCATGTATCAAAATGTCACATGTATCCCATAAACATGTACAAATATTATGCACCAATTTTTAAAATATTTTAAAAATAAACAACACAATATGGGATATTTTAAAAGGTACAAAAATTATGAGCATGATAAAAATTTAGCAAATATTTTCCTTTATATTAACATCTTTTTCATTCTGTATGTTTAAGGAGAATAAAGTCCATACAGCCTCAGAAGAAGTGGCTCTCCTGAGAGAGAATCCTCTTCCCAGTTAAAAAGACAGAAACAGAATCATTGGAGTGAGTTGGACTTTGGAGAACTGCACAGCACCACGTCTTAGTGTCTGGGATTACCAAGACTTAGGGAGGAGGGTTCACCTTCCATGAATAACTAAACTTTGGTTCTCTTTCTTGTTTGTTTGTATTGCAAGATCAAAATTTCAGAAAACCAAGAGAAAGAATGCAGCCAAAGGGATGTACTGTCTTTTACTCTCTTTAATTTTTTAGAATATACACTGCCAAAGATGATCCAGACAGTTACAAGAAGAATTATGTTCCCATTAAGGAAGGAGACCACTACTACTCCTGCTGCCCTCCTCCCCTCACCTTGCCTAGTTTATAAGACAGGAGAAAAGGGAGAAAGCAAAAAGCTGGAAAGAAACAGAAGTAAGATATATAGCCAGACAACCTTGGCACCACTACCCGGCCTTAGGAGTTAAAAAAGTAATAGGCTGGGTATGGTGGCTCACGCCTGTAATCCCAGCACTTTGGGAGGCTGAGGTGGGTGGATCACTAGGTCAGGAGATCGAGACCATCCTGGCTAACACAGTGAAACCCCATCTCTACTAAAAATACAAAAAATTAGCCAGGCTTGGTGGCAGGCGCCTGTAGTCCCAGCTACTGGGGAGGCTGAGGCAGGAGAATGCCGTGAACCCAGGAGGTGGAGCTTGCAGTGAGCTGAGATTGCACCACTGCACTCCAGCATGGGCAACAGAGCAAGACTACATCTCAAAAAAAAAAAAAAAAGTAATAATGATAACATCAACCCCTGACCTAAACTACTTGGTTATCTGTAAATTCCAGGCATTGTTATGAAAAAGCATTGCAAAACTTTCTGTTCTGTTAGCTGATGCATGTAGCCCCCCAGTCACATTCCCCACGCTTGCTCGATTTATCATGATCTTTTCACGTGGACCCCTTAGAGTTGTAAGCCTTTAAAAAGGCCAAGAATTTCTTTTTCAGGGAGCTCAGCTCCTAAGACACAAGTCTGGTGATGCTCCTGGCCGAATAAACCTCTTCCTTCTTTAATCTGGTGTCTGAGGAGTTTTGTCTGCAGCTTGTCCTGCTACACTATGCCACCAAAATCCATATGTTGAAGTCCTATGTTGAGAAGACAGAAGAAGTGGCCAACTGCAAGCCAAGGAGTGAGGGCTCAGAACAAATCAACCCTGCAGCACCTTGACCTTGCACCTGTAGCCTCTAGAACTGTGAGATGATACATATTTATTATCTAAGTCATCCAGCCTTTGGTACTTTGTTATGGCAGCTCTAGCAAATTACCTTTTCTACCTTCTCCTATGTATGAACATGAGATTTTTTTTAGGAGTATGAATTACCTGGAATTCCAAAGGATAGAATAAGTCAAATGAAAATGGATGATATGGGGTCATTTCCAAGTCTCTGAGTGTCCCCTGGCCACCATAGAAAAATGAAGATGTTTCCATCACCTTTCAGTTTCACACAAAGCAAAAGTTGTAGACCTAAATTGACATAGAATCACAACTGTATTTAATTTATTTGAGACATTGAAGGAGGTAGTTTTGCCCAAATTTTATAGAAAGATGATGAACAATCACAATTACTAAACTAAGAGGCTTTTCTGGCAGGGGATCGTAGGTACTATATGTTTTTCTCCTATTTTTAAGATACGTTTTCCTAAAAAGTTTTGTCTAGGAGTAAATGTTTTCACTTTGCTTTTTTCCTACCCATTGATCACTTGTTCCTCCCTGCATTTCAGTAACGTTGCTAGACTGGAGGTGTTTGTCCATGATTCACAGATGAATCAAAGAGGTCCCAGGAGCAGAGAGCTTCTCCTGAGGTCACACAGCACCTGGGTGGTGGAGCAATGATGGGCACATGACATTCCAGGCCTCTAGTCCAATTTCTGGGTTCTATGAGAATTGTAGCCCTTGTTTTCTGATACATGTGGTTCTCTTTTGAGCCAGAGAAGGAGAACGCACAATGAGAACAAATTGTCAGAGCCCCAAGTCCTTCGCTTATATTTACTGGGCTGGGGGATGGAGGGAGAAAGGCTCCCACTGATTCTCTTAATTCCAGCTTCTATTATCAGTCACTCAGCTGAAAGCAGGAAGGTTAATCTTCTGCACTTGGCCTATCAGAACCAAGATGACAGAAAGCCCCACTTTCTACCATGGTAAAGACAATGGCCCTCCCACACCTTGAATCATGACCCAGTTTTCTAACTACATATGCTTTTCTGCACATGTAACTATTTCTGTTCTCATCAAGCCCCAGTTCTCACAGTGCAAACACAGGAGCTACTGAGCCTGATGCTCTAATGGATGCTCTGAGTTGAAATTTTATTTTATACTTAGGTGCCTCTGAATCATTGCAGAGTTTTGCCTGACTCTACTCTGACCCCATTTCAATCAAGGTCTATATGCTCTGGGACCTCTCCAAGTTCTCATCAGAAAGGACCAAAAAAATGCCTTGTCCAGCTACCGGGGTCCCTGATAGCAGTGATAAGCAACTCTTAATGGGAGAGAGCCTTGGGGTGACCAAAGACTCATAGACTTCATTACTGCTGGGCCACATGGCTCCAGCCTCTTGACCACAATGGATCAATGGTCCTAGATTCACCTCTGATATTTAAAGTCTTTCGTTCTTCAGCCTCCACAAATGCTGTCTGGTTGAGATGAAGGTAAAGGACACAGAGACCCAAAAACTGTAACTGCCTGGAACTCTGTCCAAGGTACCTCCCAGTGTTCTCATAGTATGTTGGCCATGTCCTCAGGAATTTAGTGAAATGCCCATGTTGTCTCCCAGTGGAAGTCAGGGGAGATCACTAGGCAGAGCTCTAGTGGCTGGTGTCCTCTACACCATTTATGTACACATGTTGGGGTTTTTCTAGCATGAAATGCCCCAAAGGCAGTCAAACCCGAAGCTTGGCTCCTCCAACAAATGAGTGTGAACATCTTAGCCTTGGCCAATGAGCACTGAATTCTAGAGAGACCATGAGACCTTCGAAATAGTGGGACACTTTAGTTCTGAATCCCAGAAGCTGCCTTCTTGCCCGGGAGGCAGGTGTCACTGCATCTGGTCCACAGAAGCAGCCCCACAGCTCAAGGTGCTCTTCTGGATTTCTGCCTCTTCCTGGTTCCTGAACTGGCAAATCTTCACTGCTTTGCTAGCCCATCTATAAATTCAAGCAGACTTTTCAAACATGTATTTTCCTCCCACTTTTCCAGTGGTACTCAATGGGAGAGCTGGTCCAAATGACCTAATCAGCAATTGCTGGAAACCAAAGTACAGTGTACAATTGTATATGTTAATGTCATGTACCAAGAGAGAAAATGCATAGATACAAGTAGCCACTTAAGCACTGTAATAATATCTCTCTATATACCCTTAGTATAATATATATATAAATAAATTATATATTTTAAGAAAATAATCTCTATGTGTAATATATGACTATGATTCTGATAGTCAAACCGGGGATCATAGTACGAGGACACTTCTCATCACCTTCACTCGTGAGCCTGATAGTGTGAAATGAGAAGCAGAGATTTGAAATGTGTTGCAAAACTCTCTCAAAGAAAGTAGAGTGGTATTCCCATGACCTAATCAAACCAATCTCCTCACAAATCACATTGGACTTACAATGTGTGAGATGTGTCTTTATGAAAATGGAGTTAATCCTAGGTATGTGGTCTTTTTTACATGAACTGTACTGTAGTGGCTCACTAGCTATCAATTCACCAACAATCATTCCATTTAATAAAAGGGAGATCCCACCACAGGCCAGCATTTCCCAGGTGGAGACCTCTTGCCGACATAATCTTCCAACAGAGAATTTCCCTGGGAACCCAGAGGGAAGAGAAGAGGCTCAGGCAAAAAGGATGAAAGGAATAGCAATCACAGCTGGGCACGGTGGCTCACACCTGTAGTCCCAGCGTTTGGGAACACCGAGGAGGGTGGATCACCTGAGGTCAGGAGTTCAAGATGAGCCTGCCCAACATGGCGAATCCTGTTTCTACTTAAGAAAAAAAAAAAAAATCCAAAAAATGAGCCAGGTGTGGTAGCAGGCTCCTGTAATCCCAGCTACTCCGGATGCTGAGGCAGAAGAATCGCTTGAACCCGGGAGGTGAAGGTTGCATTGAGCCAAGATGGTGCCACTGCACTCCAGTCTGGGCGACAAGGGCAAAAGTCCATATCAAAATTAAAACAAAAGGAAAGAAATAGCAACAGTGATAATATCATACACTGTCATGGTGCTATGTGTTAATTTGTGTCCTTAGCACTTTAAAAATATGAATTCATTTAATTCTCACAACACCTTTATGGGGTGTGCCTGCAAAATTGTCCGTTTTCAGGTGATACAATAGTAATGAAGGTTGCACACAAATCGTGGTGGAGCTGGGTTTGCATGCAGCCAATCCTGACCCAGGGTCATGCTCACTCATCTCTGCACTGTCCAGGATGTGAGGGTGGGTGGAGATTCCAGCTCAGGGAGAGAGATTGGAGAGACAGAAGAATAAAAAGAGTGGGCAGACAGGATCACTCTGATGGTTCTGGGGCTCCCCTTCCAGGAGAGAAGACAAAAATTATGTCACCATCAAGGACAGTATCCAAAGTCTCTGGCTTAAACCTGGGCGTTTCCGGCTATGGGACAGGTGGCTGGGCAGGGAAGACAAACTAAGCCAAAGGTCCAGCTCTGAAGAGTTTCCTCTCCTGAGAATTCTGTAGGAGTTTTTCTGACCTCATGGCCACCTCTCATACTTTACTCTTGTTTTTCCCCCAGGACTGATGAGGGTGTCGTATCTGGTTTCCACTGGGGTCTAGAGAAGCCATCAGAGTGAGTGGAGAATGGGATTCGTAAAGTGGGAGATCTTCGGGATTCTCCCTGGATCCAAGATACCCAGAGAAGCCGGATCCCGCATCCTGGAACCCCCACCCTGCTACTCTGTGGGCCCTGACCTTGGGGAAGACCTGGGCTGTTGAGGAGAGAATCAGGATGAACTGGGCCGGGGAGGAAGGAGGTAAAGGGCGGCCTGCAAGACTCAGCAGCTCTTGCCGGGGCGCCTCCGCCCCGGGCTGGGGTCTGCAGACTTCTGAGGTCTTATTTCCAAATGCCGCCGTCCCAGGCCACCCTTCCTTGGTCCCTGCCCCTCTGTCCTCTCCCCAGGTCCCCACACACAGTAAGAAACTCCCAGACTAGCAGCTCCGGGGGACGGGACGGGCGGGACGTGGGAGGGAGCCCGGGAGGCTGGGTCCCGGCGGGGAGGCAGAGGGAGCATGTCCCGGAGACAGTGGGCAGATTGGGACCCGAGGGGAGCGGGGCGGGGCCCCAGGTTCCCTGGGCCTCTCCCACCCCCAAAATGCAGGTCCCCGGGGCCCAGGCCCGCAGTCCTGAGTAGTTGGAGTCCGGGCTCCGCCTCCACCACGCGCGCCCTGGGCTCCTCAGCGGCGCCTTCGTGGGCAACACGCGGTTCCTGCGCTTCTACAGCCGTGGCGAGGAGCAGAGAATGAAGCCGCCGGCGCCGCGGGTGGAGAAGATAGGACAGGATTGTGGACGCCCTGAAGAAAGTTCTCGATGACCGCGACGAATGTATTACTGAGTGGCCTGAGGTTCCTGAGCCGGCACAACCACCCGGGCCAGCGGGTGAGTGACGTCAGGCTCCGGGCACAGGTGTCCCTCCCACCCTACACTGGCAGACTGGTCAGGGTCTCCCAGGCGTGGGGGTGCGGGCCCTCAGTTGACCCCCCACCGGTAGGGAAGCGCTAGGGATGTTTTGCTCCAGGTCTCTCCTTCATTTGGATGGTGACTGACTTCTGCTGTGACTAATCACAGTGGGAGGGAGGAGCTGGCGTGGGCGGGGCGAAGCGGGGATTCTGGCCCTTTCTGGGGCCGACACCGGGAGAGGTTCAGGGTCCCACACCTGCAGTTGCTGCGCCGCTGCGTGCTGGCACCAGTTGGGAACTTTCTTGGAGGACACTTTCAGCCCGCCTAGGACAGGAAATAATAGTTCATGTCCCTGAAGCAGGACGTAAAGACCTGGACAGCGGCGCGATCCGCGGCTCAGAGGATCAAGCGCACCTGGGAGAGGTTCTGGATCACGGAGACTGCAAGGGAACCCGTAATGGGTCACTACACTAGGCGCAGAAGCCCGGAGCATGGCAAAGGGAGGATGCTGCTGGAAGATACTGTAGTCCTCGGGGCCGCGCGTCAGGACCTCCTGAAGCTGGAATTGTGTGACCTGGAGGCGTCCCTGTAGGAAGGAAGGAGGCCCGAATCGTGCCGCTTCCTCCTCCTCCTCAGCATTTCTATTGTGGATCTGGGGATTGTGCCCAGGCTCCTGAGACTGTTCTGAGGGTGGGTGGGGAGAAGGGACAGGGAGAAGGAGTGCAGGGAGGTAACTAGGAAAGGACAGCAGTTCCCCTTGTCAACAGTGATGTGTTTGTCAGTAGTGGTGTACTTCACCGGGGGATCTTTCTCTTCCCTGGTCTTCTGTGCCCAACAATTAGAGATTACCTTTAACACAACCAGAAGATAAAATAGCAGGAAAGCGAATCAGCAGAGACACAGTGCATGAAAGTACCATAAACGATTGCTAGTTTCTAATACCACAACGTAATAGCTGGTGACTGTCAGAAGGTTGTAAAATCTGCAAGTAAATTAGAAAAAAAAAAAAACCCAGAAATTTTAAAACCGAAAAATAATATCACCAACGTTAGAAGCATAATAGTGGCTTCCCAGACAATGAGACACATGTGTAGAAAAAGCGCACTAGATATTAGGACAATCGCTTATCCTGCACCTATTTTTTTTTTTTTTGGAGACGGAGTCTCGCTCTGCCGCCCAGGCTGGAGTGCAGTGGCCAGATCTCAGCTCACTGCAAGCTCCGCCTCCCGGGTTTATGCCATTCTCCTGCCTCAGCCTTCCAAGTAGCTGGGACTACAGGCGCCCGCCACCTCGCCCGGCTAGTTTTTGTTTTTTTTTTTTTTTTTTTTGTATTTTTAGTAGAGAAGGGGTTTCACCGTGTTAGCCAGGATGGTCTCGATCTCCTGACCTCGTGATCCACCCGCCTCGGCCTCCCAAAGTGCTGAGATTACAGGCTTGAGCCACCGCGCCCGGCCTTCCTGCACCTATTTTTAATTTTGAAATTTCTTCTCGACCCTAACAAGGAGGCCGAGAGCTGGGATTCTCATTAAATTTTTTCCACCTCTGAGACTCTCCTCAGATCAGCCATCAGCACTTGTGACCCATCACTCAGGACCTAATGGGAAGGTCACCTTGAGGTGCCGGGCCAAGGGATTCTACCCAGCAGAGATCACATTGATTTGACTGTGGGAGGGCGGACCACACCCAGGACGCACAGCATGGAGACCCCAGGCCTCAGGGCAATAGGACCTTCAAGAAGTGGGCAGCTGTGGTGGTGCCTTCTGGGGAAAAGCAGGAATCCCCGTGTGTGTGTAGCGTGAGGGGCTGCTCAGGCCTTTTATGCTGAAGTGGGTAAAAACGGGTGTAAGGTGGAAACTCCTTCACAGAATTGGCAAGCAGGAGCTGTTCTGGACCCTGTGACAGGCTCAAAGTTTTGACCTGCAGGTTGAGACCCCTTTCATTCCCTTCTCAGAACCCCCTTCCCAGCTCATCCTAACCATCATGGAAGCCATTTCTGACTCAGAGCTACTTCCTGCTCTGGTCCTGGGACCTGTGATGTGCAAGAAGTCTCAGGTATGGGAGGCACTAGAATGATGGTTTTGCCCCATCTCATGTGTAGGGATCCCACTGCTGTTGGGGAATTTGCCCAGTCACTTCTCCCTGTTCTTGCCGGGGCCGGCGCTGGTGAACCCAGCCAAGCCACAAACCCTTAGAGGGAACCAGGCAGACAGGCAGACTGACTAGGAGAGCATTGCCTATCAAGTGGCTAATGGCCCCAATCATTTTATAAAAATGAAAGAGAAAAGAATACCAAAGTTCATTGCAAGGATCCTTAGCAAGAACTACTTGCAATTGGAAGAAAACCACAGAGAATTGTAAGGAGCCATGTGACAGAGAGGACCAGGATGCCATGAAAATGGCCTTGGTTAAAAATAGGTCATTTAACCCTTGGTCACTGGCATCTCTCTAGATTTTCAAGTATACAATGTTCAATTTGATGTGCAAGGTAATTCCATCTTGCAAAGGATTTGATGTTACATTTTACCACACATACAACTGAAATAAACTTTTACAGAGTTGGAAATGCGTATTATTGATCAAAATAAATGAAATAAAAAAGAGTAGAAGGAATAGCCAGTGATGGAATAGCAAATATGAATGGAAAACAAAATAGGACTGAAAAAAAAAACTTCAGAAACACATAATAGCAGTGCCATTTACAATCATAGTGGTGTCCAAATCACTTCTATCACATCTCATTCAATAGCAGAAAGAAAGATATTAAGTTTATTATAGAATGCCCACTGAACAGCCAGTTTTTGCAAAAACTTATTTCTCAATTTGAGTTAACCACTTCGGGCTACTGCATCAAACCAAAGTTATTGGCATCTAGATGCGTTGACTGAAGTGTGAAATTCACATTTTTGTAAATGAAGAGCAATCTAATTAGGCAATTGTCTTCTAAGTGAAAGCAAGTTTATTAGAGAAGTAAAGAAACAAAAGAAGGGCTACTCCATAGAGAGAGCAGTGCTGTTTTTTTTTTTTTTTTTTTTTTTTCCTTAAGTGTAGGCAAACATTTTTTAAAAGATGATAATTCAGTAATAAAGTTGGCACTAGGGGCATACTTTCACTAAATTTGAGACATCTTAGACAAAACAAAGACTTATTTTCAAGGCATTATTTTTATGGCACTGGAGTCTTGGAACTATTTGATCTAGTTACTCTATGTTCTCAACCATGTTAACTCATTGAAGAAAACATTATTACTAAAGGTATTTGCAAGAAAAACTCAGAGATGCTGTTTTATCTCCATTCTCTGTCTCAAACTGTTTTCCCCTCAGCACCCAAGGCTCTGTGATATCTTGAATTTTTATTCATTAATTTAAAAAGAAAAGCTTATCACAGAATTAGAAAAACACTATTTTAAAATTCATGTGGATCCAAAAAAGAGCTCATATAGCCCGGAGAATTCTAAGCAGAAAGAACAAAGTGGAGGAATCAGGCTACCTGACTTAAAACTATACTATAAGCCTACAGTAACCAAAACAGCATGGTATTGGTACAAAAACAGGCACATAGACCAATGGAACAGAATACAGAACTCAGAAGTAAGGCTGCACATCTAAAACCATGTGACCTTCAAAAAACCTGACAAAAACAAGCAATGGGGAAAGGATTCCCTATTTAATAAATGATGCTGGGAAAACTGGTAGCCATATGCAGAAAGTTAAAACTGGATTTCTTCCTTACACCTTACACAAAAATTAACTCAAGACGGGTTGAAGACTTAAATGTAAAACCCAAAACTACAAAAATCCCAGAAGAAAATCTAGGCAATTCCATTCAAGACATAGGCATGTTCAAAGATTTTATGATGAAATCACCAAAAGCAATGGCCACAAAAGCAAAAATTGACAAATGGGATCTAATTAAACAAAAGAGCTTCTGCAGAGCAAAAGAAACTATTATCAGAATGAAAAGACGTCCTACAGAATGGTAGAAAATTTCTGTTATCTATCCATCCGACAAAGGTCTAATATTGAGAATCTACAAAGAACTTCAGCAAATTTACACGAAAAAACAACTTCATTGAAAAGTAGACAATGGACATGAACAGGCACCTCTCAAAAGAAGAAATACATGAGGCCAACAAACATTTTTAAAAGTGCAACATCACTAATCATTAGAGAAATGCAAATCAAAACCACAATAAGATACCTTCTCATGCCAGTCAGAATGGCAATTATTAAAAAGTCAAGAAGCAACAGATGCTGGTGAGGTTGTGGAGAAATAGCAATGCTTTTACACTGTTGTTGGAAATGTAAATTGGTTCGACCACTGTGGAAGACAGTGTGGCAATTCCTCAGATATTTAGAACCAGAAATACCATTTTGCCCAACAATCTCATTACAGGGTATACACCCAAAGGAATATAGATCATTCTATTATAAAGATACATGCATGTGTATGTTCATTGCAGGACTTTTCACAAGAGCAAAGACATGGAATCAACCCAAATGCCCATCAGTGATGGACAGGATAAAGAAAATGTGGTTCGTATACACTATGGAATATTATACAGCCATAAAAATGAGTGAGACAGTGTCCTTTGTAGGGATATGGATGAAGCTGGAAGCCATTATCCTCAGCAAACTAACACAGGAACAGACAACCAAACACCAATGTTCTCACTTATAACTGGGAGCTGAGCAATGAGAACACATGGACACAAGGAGAGGAATGGCACACACTGGGGCCTGTTGGGGGAGGGCAGTGGTGGGGGGAGCATTAGGGAAAATAGCTAATGCATACCAGGGTTAGTACCTAGGTGATGGGTTGATAAGTGCAGTAAACCACCATGGCACACGTTTACCTATGTAACAAACCTGCACATCCTGCACATGTACCCGGGAACTTGAAATAAAATTAAATTTAATTAAAAGACAAGCTTAAAGCATTAAAAAAAAATTAGATAAAAGAAGCCTTTGATTTACGAAATATTGAAACAATAGTTTCAATTTTGTTTTTAACATATATGCAAATCCTTTAATACTGCTCCCTTCCAGAGATGCAGCTTAATTCCCTCTCTTGAGTGTGGCTTGGACTTAATGACGCACTTCTGATATGGCCCAGTTCTGTGTTCCCACCCAAATCTCATCTTGAATTCTCACTCAAGGGAATTGCAATCCCCAGCTATTGGGGAAAAAACTTCATGGGAGGTGATTGGATCATGGGGATGGTTCCCCCATGCTGTTCTCATGATAGTGAGTGAGTTCTCATGAGATCTGATGGTTTTATAAGGGGCTTTTCTCCGCTTTGCTCCGCATTTCTCTCTCCTGCCACCGTGTGAAGAACGATGTGTTTGCTTCCACTTCTGACATGATTGTAAATTTTCTGGGGCGGCCTCCTCAGCCATGCAGAAGTGTGTCAATTAAATCTCCTTTCTTTTTATAAATTATGCAGTCTCAGTTATTTCTTTATAGCAGTGTGAGAATGGACTAATACAACTTCTAACTGATAGAGTAATGCTGACATAACAGTTTGTGACTCTGGGGGTAGAAAATAAAACACACTGTGGTTTCCCCCTTCTCTCTCTCTCTCTGGGATCATGAACTCTGGGGGAAGCCAGCTGCTGTGCTGTAAGCAGCCCTGAAGGAAGGTCCATGTGGCTAAGAACTGCAGACTTCTGGGACCAGACAACAAGGAACTAGGACTTTTCCAACAGCCATGTGACTGAGCCATGTTTCATGTGAATCCTCAGTGAAGCCCTCAGATGATGCAGCCCTTGACTGACAACTGGACTGCAACCTTGTGAGAGGCCCTGAGCCAGAATCACTCAGGGAAACCTCTCCTGGATTCCTGACCATTGGAAACTGCAGGAGATGATGAATATTTGCTGTTTTGAGCCGCTAAGTTTTACATAATTTGTTATGAAATAGTAAATAACTAATACATTTTCACAAGACAGGATGTATTATTACATGGTAATTTGCATTTGCTCTAAATTTATTTATTTATTATTATTACTGAGACAGGGTCTCACTCTGTCACCCAGGCTGGAGGGCAGTGGCATGATCACCGTGCACTGTAGTGTTGACCTCCTGGGCTCAATGGATCCTTTGACCTCAGCCTCCTGAATAGCTGGAACCACAGGCATAAACCACCATGCCTGGCTAATTTTCTAATTTTTTTTGTAGAGATGGGGGTTTTGCCATGTTGCCCAGGCTCATCTTGAACTTCTGGAGTCAACAAATCTGCCTTCCTCTGCCTTTCACAGTACTACGATGGCAGGCATGAGCCACCACACCTTGCCTAAATTAATTATAAGACATTAAACATGTAACTTAGTTTTAAAAGGTAAGGAGAATGTCCATGGCTGAAGAGGATGTATTTTGTTACTGTTCACAATGATCACTTTACTACAACTTCAATTTCCAACTGTGTTCCAATAAAACACAAAAGGAAGACCCAACCCTTGCTAGGCTGACTCTACGATGGCCTCAACAACCAACTGCTGGTCATTCACCTTCCTCCAGTTATTCAGCCAACTCTAATGTAGGTGCTGCTGTGAAGAGATTTAGCAGATATAATTAAGGGCCTCAATTAGTTGACTTTAGGCGGGTTTATCCTGCTTGGACTGTCCTAATCAGGTGAGCCCTTGAAACGACCGGCTTCTTCCTGAGCATAGAGATTCACAGTGTGAGAGGGATTCAGCATGAGGGGTTTTCTCCACTGTGGGCTTTGAAAATGAAGAGGCTGTGTAGGAAAGAACGCTGGTGGGCACCAGGGTTGAGCTCAGCCCTCCCCGTTTTCTACAGTGACAGCCAGCAAGGAACAGGGACCTCAGTCTTACAACTGCCAGAAACTGCATTCTGCCACCTCTGTATAAGCCTAAAGTAGGATTCAAAATGAAAACACAGCTTGGGAAGCCCAAAACACATGATGTCCACATCATGCCCACATTTCTGACTAAGGAACTATAAGCAGATAAATAGGTATTGTTTGGCCAGGCGTGGTAGTGCATGCCTGTATCTTAACATTTGAGGAGCTGACACAGGAGGATCACTTGCAGCCAGGACTTTGAGACAAGCCAGGATAATACAGTGAGACACTGGTCTCCACAAATTTTTTTTTAATTAGCTGGGCCTGGTGGCCATTGCCTGCAGTCCTAGCTACTCTGAAGACTGAGGCAGGAGGATCCCTTGAGCCCAGGAGTTTGAGGCTGCCGTGAGCCCTGATCATGTGACTGCACTTCACCCTGGATGAGAGAGGGAGACTCTGTCGTTAAAAATAAATCAATGAAGACAATAAATGGGTGTTGTTTAAAGCCAATGTTTGTGATAACTTGTTACCCAGTCTTATAGAATTCATACACAGGCTCAACAGACTCATGGAATGAGTTGATGAATTCATATGCACACTAGTTTCATAAAATAAAATCTTTTTTAAATTTTTTCAGTGTTTTACATTTTATAATTTTCTGTGATGCAATTTAATACACTCGTATTTCATTCAGTCAGTCAACAAAATTAATTTAGTCCCTACGATGAACCAGGTATGCCCTCGTATGTTCACGTGCCTGACAACCTAGAAGCCTCATAAGACCAGCACGGAGCTGCTGGAGTGTTTTAGGTGAAGGAATGACACCCGCTGCACATGCTGACTCACAGTATCAGGACCACTGTGGAGAGAAGAGTCATGTAGCAGGTAATTGGTCAGTGCTAGAGCCACAGTTCAGGAGTGACAGCATGGTGATGACTAAGGGGAGAGGAGGGCCTGAGGGATGAAAGTGACGGAGGGAAGGGCTGGAGAAGCAGGAGGTGAGGAAAAGGAGCAGAGGGAAGAATTCAAAAGCTGCGGAATTCTGAGGTTTAAACACATTGTGTTATAGATTTTAATTAATCCGTCTACAGAGCCTCGCAAGGTGTTCTTTGCAGTTGGCCTTTAATACCTTATATGAGTCTGCCAAAAAACTAGTTGTTTTTTGTGTTAATCAGATTTATAAAATACTAAGTGTTCCTATAAAATATACACACCACCACTTAGATGTGTATACTTCCTAAAAACAGGCAGTGCATTTAGCACTGGTGAGGGGCATTGTGAACACTTGCAACTTTGAGGTGAATAAAGTCTACTGGCTCCTGGCTGCAACATATAGTAACACAGTGGCCACTTTGTATTGAGGAGATGTCCTGGACTCACACAGAAACTCAGGGCTATGGAATGAAAGTATATTTATTCATGTCCCTGTTCGGGCGTCGTGTTGGCCAGGCGCGGTGGCTCAAGCCTGTAATCCCAGCACTTTGGGAGGCCGAGACGGGTGGATCACGAGGTCAGGAGATCGAGACCATCCTGGCCTATACGGTGAAACCCCGTCTCTACTAAAACATACAAAAAACTAGCCGGGCGAGGTGGCGGGCGCCTGTAGTCCCAGCTACTTGGGAGGCTGAGGCAGGAGAATGGCGTGAATCTGGGAGGCGGAGCTTGCAGTGAGCTGAGATCCGGCCACTGCACTCCAGCCTGGGCAGCAGAGCGAGACTCTGTCTCAAAAAAAAAAAAAAAAAAAGAAAGAAAGAAAGTATATTTAAATATTTAAAATACAAGTGGGAGTCACAGATACATTGTCTGGGAAAGTGAAACTTAGGAGCTTTGTGAGTGCTGTTGTACTGCTTTTAGACAGGTTTATATATCAAGCGGCTAAAGACACATTTTTTACCGACTAGATTTCTGATCATTTAGGGGTTACCGAGATTCTGCTACCCGGTGTATTTAATAAACAAAGAGCAAACTGGTCTCTATTCTATCTCATGCATGCAAGTACAACTTTTCTAGATTTAAAGAAAAGAAAAAGAAAAAGAAAAGAAAAGAAATGCAAAAAGAAAAGAAACCTGTCTCTACACCTCCATTCCCAGGGCGGGCTCACTCTCTGGTGCCAAGCTCCCTGGGTGGAGTTTTCTCCTAGAAGAGTTCAGGGGGACATGTAAGTAGTGGGAGGCAGGGAGTCCTGGGACGGGGTTTCTGGGATGAAATTGAAGGGAGAGGGACAGGGACCATGCCCACAGTTTCTCCCTGGTTTCTCAGACTCCTGGGCCAAGACTCAGGGAGACATTGGGACAGAACGCTTGGCACAGGAGGATCGAGGTCAGGGTGAAGTCCCAGGGCCCCAGGCGTGGCTCTCAGGATCTCAGGCCCCACAAGCGGTGTATGGACTGGGGAGGTACAGGGTTAGGGATTCTCCAGCTCCACAGCGTTTCTCTTCCTCTCCCAACCTGCGTCAGATCCTTCTTCCTGGATACTCATGAGGCAGACTCAGTTCTCACTCCCATTGGGTGTCGAGTTTCTAGAGAAGCCAATCATTGTCGATGCGGCCCCTTTTCTAAAGTCCCCAGTCACCTACCTGGACTCAGATTCTCCCCAGATGCCAAGGACGCAGTGGAGCAGTGGAGAGCCTACCTGGAGGGCGAGTGCGTGGAGTGGCTCCGCAGATATCCCAGGTGCCGTTGACCAGGCTGGTGTCTGGCTTCTGTGCTCTCTTCCCCATCCCAGGTGTCCTGTCCATTCTCACGAGGGCCACATGCCTGCTACTGGAGTGTCCCATGAGAGAGGCAAAGTGCCTGGATTTTCTGATTCTTCTCGTCAGACCCCCTACCAAGACACATGTGACACCATCCCATCTCTGACCACGAGGCCACCCTGAGGTGCTGGGCCCTGGCCTTCTACCCAGATCATACTGACCTGGCAGCGGGATGGGGAGGACCAGACCCAGGACACGGAGACCAGGCCTGCAGGGAACGGAATCTTCCAGAAGTGGGCAGCTGTGGTGGTGCCTTCTGGAGAGGAGCAGAGATACACCTGCCATGTGCAGCATCAGGGACTGCCTGAGCCCCTTACCCTGAGATGGGGTGAGGAGGGAGATGGGGGTGTCATGCCTCCTAGGGAAATCAGGAGCCTCTCTGGACACCTTTAGCAGGGTCGAGGCTGGGGCCTAGGGGTCAGGGACCCTCACCTTCCCATATTTTCCCAGAGTGGTCTTCTCAGTCCACCATCTCCATCGTGGGCATCATTGCTGGCCTGGTTCTCCTTGGAGCTGTGGTCACTGGAGCTGTGGTTACTGCTGTGATGTGGAGGAGGAAGAGCTCAGGTGAGGAAGGGGTGAGGAGTGGGGTCTGAGATTTCTTGTCCCACTGGGAGTTTCAAGCCCCAGATAGAAATGTGCCCTGCCTGGTTACTGGGAAGCACCATCCACACTCATGGGCCGACCCAGCCTGGGCCCTGTGTGGCAGCACCTACTCTTTTGTAAAGCACCTGTTAAAATGAAGGACAGATAGATCACCTCGATTTCGGTGGTGATGGGACCTGATCCCAGCAGTCACAAGTCACAAGGGAAGGTCCCTGCTGAGGACCAACCTCAGGAGGGCAGTTGGTCCAGGACCCACACCTACTTTCTTCATGTTTCCTGATCCTGCCCTGGGTCTACAATCACACATTTCTGGTAACTTCTCTGGGATCCAAGACTAGGAGATTCCTCTAGGACCTTATGGCACTGGTTCCTTTCTGATATCTCACAGGACATTTTCTTCCCACAGATAGAAAAGGAGGGAGCTACTCTCAGGCTGCAAGTAAGTAGGAAGGAGGCTGATCCCTGAGATCCTTGGGATATTGTGGTCGGGAGCATATGTGGGAGCTGACCCGCCCCACAGTTCCTCCTCTAGCCACATCTCCAGAGGGATCTGACCAGGTCCTGTTTTTGTTCTACTCCAGGCAGTGACAGTGCCCAAGGTTCTGATGTGTCTCTCACAGCTTGTAAAGGTGAGACCCTGGGGGGCCTGATGTGTGTGGGGTGTTCAGGGGAACAGTGGATGCAGCTGTGCTATGGGGTTTCTTTGGGTTGGATGTTTTGAACATGGGATAGGCTGTTTAAAGTGTGACTCTTCACTGTGACAGATGTGAATTTGTTCATGAATATTTTTTCTATAGTGTGAGACAGCTGCCTTGTGTGGGACTGAGTGGCAAGATTTGTTCACGCCTTCTCTTTGCGACTTCAAGAACCCTGGCTTGCTTTCTGCAAAGGCACCTGAATGTGTCTGTGTTCCTGTAGGCATAATGTGAGTAGATGGGGGGATCACCCCATCCCCATGTTCACCATGACCCTTTTCCCCACGCTGACCTGTGTTCCCTCCCCATTTATCTTTCCTGTTCCAGGGAGGTGGGGCTGAGATGTCTCCATCCCTGTCTCAACTTTATATGCACTGAGCTGTATCTTCTCACTTCCCTATTGAAATTAGAATCTGAGTATAAATTTACTTTTTAAATTCTTGCCATAAAAGGTAGATGGGTTAATTAAAGGAGAAGATTCCTAAAATTTAAGAGAAAAAATAAATGGAAAACATGAGAACCTTCCACAGTCCACGTGTTTCTTGTGCTGATTTGTTGCAGGGGTGGAGAGTAGACGGGGCTGTGCTCAGTGGGTGCTCAGGCCACCGTGGGCTTTATGTGGTCAGTGTTTGGCTGGGTCATCTTTGCTGCTCCATTGTCTGTGGCCCTTCAGTAGAACCTTGTCCCACCACGACCTATGATCACAGAGACTTGGATGTCACCTAGGGTGGTCCCTACATACGAGGGTCCTTGTGGTATCAAGAAACAAATTTTCACACCTGTTCAGCTCTTGCCCTCCTCCCAGGGCTCTTTCCTGGATTGTATTTTCCATCTTTTCTCCAATCTTTAAAGGAATGAGATTTGGAAATTTGCAGAGAGGAGGGGTCCCATAATTTCTCATCATAGGTAAGTTTTTGTTGGAGCTCCTCTTCTGCTGTCCTACTTATCTTCCTGCCCTGAGTTGTAGTCATCCCAGTGCTGGTTCCAATCCAAACTCATGGTTTTATAAAGCAGAGCCTAATTTAGATTCATATGTGGTTGGATAATTGGACCCGTAAGTCTAGGATTATCTTTCCTGAGGAGAAAAATATGGTTGTGTGCTGCAGTGTGCAGGAGGATTGGTGTGGGAGGAGGGAGGGAGGGAGGACACAAAAGCAGCCCTGGTGAGAAAAGTACTGTGGCATCGATGTCTGCATGAGAGGATGTTGTTCTTTAGATGCCACAAAACGGCATTTGTCCTGAGGCTACATTAATAAAGATATTGCCTTTAGAATAGGGAGGTGCACTACAGTGATCATACATTCAACTGACATTTGTTGTCTGCTAGGGATATGACTGCTTTTGCATTTAGAAAGCATCACTAAAGTAAAAACAGAAAAGTTTCTGGCATTCTGGTGCATGCGTTCTAGATGCAAGCTTGCACAGCTTGCACGCTGCATGTGGCCCAGGACAGTTTTGAATGTGAGGACTTTTTTGCTTATCTGTGGCGGACCTGAGACCTGGAGTGAGTGCACCCACCTCCCTCAGGATCAGGAGTGAAAGCTTTAGGAACCCTCCTTTGCAGTGGTCTGCAAAAATAGAGGCCACATTACTGTGAGAACCCAGAGTAAAGCCAAGTAGGCTCAACCTTCAAGGAGTTGTGGGGAAGGTTAATGGAGTGGTGTTCCAGGGTCAGAACAGAAGGGCAGCCAGGAAGGACACTGCTTGATATTTATGATGGGAATGCAAGAATTCAGGAGCAGAAGGCCAAGGGTGTTTGACGAAATACAAAGTCATGATCCCAGTCTCAATTCCTAGACCTCGGCCAAGCTTCAGATTCAGAATCCAGTGACTGAGGAAGTGTCCATATTCCTAAAAGGAGGGACCTTGGGACACCGTGTCGAGTACATGCTGGGACAAATCCATTAGCCCTTCTCCAAAGGAGCCTGTAGCCATTTAATCAGGAGACGGGATAAGTATTAACACTGGGTGTGAGTGGACATTGATGCCCTGATTCCCACAGCACCATCATGTCCCCATCACAGTGGGGCTTACAGAGGCCACGGAATAAACATGGACACATTATGGCCCAGAGTGGGAGCACTGGATCCATAAACCTGGTCCTAGTTATCTTCCCTTTCCCCATGTGCATAATTGGCCTTGATGCACTGGCAACTGGAGGTCACCCCACACTGCGTCCCTAGTCTGGAGAGTAAGGGCTGTCATTGTGCTGAAGCCCAAAGGAAATCCTCTAAAACTTCCCTCATCCCAGTCAAGCCAGAAGCAATATTGTGTCACAGGGTGGGTCTTGTGGAGGGTACTACAGGTATTGTAAGGGTAGCATTGCCATTAGAGAGCTGAAGAATGTGGGGTGGTGTTGGCCACCTGCCAAGATCCTGTTACCTCCATATCATTCAGCAATCTGTCCCTGAAGAAGCCTGATATGAATAAAGAATGAATGGAATTCCTCCAGACTTGACCAAGTAGGAGTCCTGATTGCAGTTGCCATGCTGGCTGGATATCACTGCTTGGGGAGATTAATAAGACCTGAGGCACATAGCAAGCAGCTGTGAATTTGGTGATTGCATTCCTTCCCATTTCATTAAGAAAATGGATATGGAATGATTCACATTCACATGGAATTTATAATACATTTATTTATAGCTTCCCTCAGGGCTACCTTAACTCCTGAACCTTCTATAAAAATCGCCTTAAGAGATCTGGACAAATCAGACATATCACAGAATACTAAATCTCTTCATCTCATTGGCAGTATCACATAGATCAGGAAGGATGAGCAAGAGGAGGAAAGTATGATGAATTCCTTGGCAAAACTTGCACTACAGAAGGTGAAGATTAACCTCACAGAGCTTCAGGGGTGGCCACTGCAGTGAGGTGTGATGTGTCCAGTGGTTACAGGCATGCAGGGCTCTCCCCTCCAAAGTAAAAGACACACTTGCATCTTGCATCCTCACTAGAAGGAAGGAAGCACACTGCCTGGTGAGCCTCGCTGGGTTCTGGCAATGCCACATTCCACATCTAAGTATATTGCTTTGGCCCACACTCTGGGTGATATAGGAGGAGGCCAGTTTTGAGTGGGGCCTGGTCAGGAAAGGACACTGCAGCAGACCCAGGCTGTGGTGCAGCCAGTCACCATCCCTCAGACTCCTGGTGCTGGAGGTGGTGGTGTGGGGAAAGATGCAGGATGGAGCTGAACCAAGCATCAGTGGGAGAGTCAGAATGCAGGGCCTGGGATCTGGAGTAAGGCCATGGAATCCACAGCAGAGAAATATGCTCCCTGTTAGAGGCAACTTTTTTCATCTTACTGGCCCTAATAAGAGAACGCTTGATCATGGGACACCAAGCAACAATATGATTCCAAGTGCCCAAATGTGTTGGCTTCTATGTGACCCACAGAATCACAGACTGGATAGGCCCAGTGGCATCTATCATGAGATGAAAATGGTCCATGTGGGTTGAGCCTCAATTCCATGTTAACACCCACACCCTCAATTCCATGTTAACACCAGTCCTGATGTGGCCCTGAATCACCAAACAAATTGAAGATAAATTGAAGTTAGCCAGCCGGCATCACGGATCAACCCAGGCCTGACAGGAAAGACCCATGAGTGGAGCAACCACAGTGGCAGGGATGAGGCTACAAATGGGTCCAGCAGCACTGACTCCCCGCTACCAAGGCCCATCCAGCTGCTGCTTCCTCTGAATACTCTGCTGATGAGCATTCCAGAGCAATGATGGGCACCGAGAGGGCACTATTTCTTCAGGTAACTGACTAGCCCCTAAGTGACAAGTTGAATAGCTTGAGCCCCATCCATCCTGGAAGGGCCAGGGGTTCATCCTCACAGGGAAAGGCACATATTCAGTGTGGTGTGGTTTTTCTCTCTGCTCTCAGACCTTCAGCCAGCATCACTGTAGACAGTTCTGATCCACTGGCTCACAATTTCAGTACATTATTTGCCTGCGGGACATACCTCAGAGGGAAGGGGATGAAGTGTCACCACCTGCACCTCCCAGGGGCTGCCAGCCACACAGAGTCATGGACAGGTCTCCACAGACACAACTTAGTACCAACTTGGATGAAACCCTCTGAGGAATGGGGGCCAGCTTTCAGGATGTGCTGCGCGTATTAAATCAAAGACGTCTCTATGGTGCTGTGTTTACAGAAGGAAGAATAGGTGGGTCCAAAAACCAAGAAGTTGAAACAGGTGTGGCTCCATGTCTCATCCCTTCTATTCACTCTTAGGGTGATCTTGCACTTCTCATCTCCAAAATCTGGACTGTGTAGGGAAGGAGGTCCTGGTTTCCCAAAGGGGGCACCCTGGCAAAGAGACAAATGAGAGTCCATGGAACTACACATTATGGTTGTCCTCAGGGATGTTCGAATAGTATGTGTCCAGACACAAGCAGGTGAGAAGAGGAGGAGGCAGGGCTGCTATCACACAAGGAAGGCAGGAGAAGTGTGTGTGGACATAAGAAATCCACATGGGGATCTCCTTGCTCCCCTTGTCCTATTGTTAAGTGTGAGCAGAATCATACAGCAACTGACCCTGAGAAGGTTTGATATTCAAGAGCCCAGAACACTCAAGAAGGAAGGATTGAGTGATACTCCTGGGTAATCTCCCAAGGCTCTGCTCCTGTGCTCTGACATCCTCAGCAGGATTAGTGCAGAATCCCTGCTTCCCATGAGTGGTTCCCAGCCAGTGACCGGTCACAGCAGGCACACTGAGGCAGGCCATTACTGGGAGACAGAGGACAACTCTGGTGGTGAATTGTGGCTCCAGGACTCCTCCATGGCCTTGCTCACCTCTCCTTAGACTGCCTGTGCTCTAGGATGCATCGAACAAACTGTCTCTCCTGTCCAGCACTTGGGGTCACACTTGCATCTTGGTCTGCCGCTTTTCCCAGGGATTTCTGGCTCGCTTCCCATATTCCCTTACAGGTGTGTCCCCTCATAAAATTCCGCAGACTCGAAGCTCATCTTGGCATCTGTTCCTTGAAGGGCTTGGACTAAAAATCACTTTCATCCTCATAGCAATAACTCTTACTTATTCCAACCTGTAAAATCCTTATCTGTATCCAACCTCTGCCTCCCCCATAGGATCAATTTTGTTTATGTTTGTAATATCTCTTTGAGTTAACAGATATTTATTGTATTAAGCCACTGAATTTTGAGGTAGTTTGGGACACAGCAGTTAATAACTATTAAGGCTTTCTTCAGTTTATATTATTGCATGGATATTATCTACATCTCTTTTAATCCCTTGCATTTTAATAATGTTGGTCATACTTGCTGTTCCAATCCTTTCCTCCTATTCTTTTTTGAAAATTCTTATTTTGTCTTTCTCTGTCCTTCCTTCCTTCTTTCCTCCTTTCCTCCCTCAGAGCTTTCTCTCTCCCTCCATTTGTTCATAAACCCTATGTGGTTAGATTAAAAGGAAGCATTATTTGAATCTTATGTTAAAAGTATATTGCCATAAATTATAAAATAAAGGTAAAGAAGAGGAAGTTATTAATAGAATATGAAAAAATGCCTAGGGTGATTCTGTAGCCAAGACAGCGGCTTTTAACATTTAATCTCCACCTTCAACTGAATGTTTTCAGAACACATGAGCAACGTGAACTCTTTCCCATTCTTGATACAAGCACTTGGGAAATCAAATTAACCTTATCTAGTATGATTAATGTCCATACACCATATAATCCCTCCGTCTGCCTCCTGATCATACACTCTGGGGACATTCTTGTGTCCAGGAGACGTGTACACCAATGTTTATGGCAAAAACTGGAAACAATCACATATACATCAATGGGAATTAACAAACTTGTGGTATATTCATAAAAAGTAAAACTTTAGCAGTAAAAATGAATGAACAGCACCCTCCCACATCAGAGATAACTCTACTACACATAACGTGCATCACGGAAGAATACACATAGTGTGAGTTCTCTTTACGGGGAAGTTTAAAAAATAAGTCAAACTGTGATTTGGGTATATATATATTTATTGTAAAAATCGTTCGAGACAATACAAAGGAATGGTAAATACAAGACTCAAGACAGAGGTTCCTTTCAGCAGATAGGATTGGACAACAGCATAGGGTGGCTTCATAGGTTCTGTTTCTTATGCTAGGAGGGGATGTCCAGGTAGTTAGTTACTTGATCATAAATATTTATTTATTTATTTATTTATTTATTTATTTCTGCGACAGAGTGTCGCTCTCGTTACCCAGGCTGGAGTGCAGTGGTGTGATCTCGGCTCACTGCAAATTCCGCCTCCTGGGTTTAAGTGATTCTCCTGCCTTAGCCTCCCGAGTAGCTAGCATTACAGGCACCCACCACGACACCCAGCTAATTTTTGTATTTTTAGTAGAGACTGGGTTTCACCATGTTGACCAGGCTGGTCTCGAATTCCTGACCTCAGATGATCTGCCCACTTCGGTCTCTCAAAGTGCTGAGATTACAAGCATGAGCCACTGGGTGTCATTTTTCAAAATTCACCTTGCATGCCATTCCTGATTGATTAGTTGGAAATGAAAGAGGAGAGAAAATATTGAAGTTCATCGCAAGGATCCTTAGCGATAACTACTCATGGTAAAGCAAAGCCACAGCCAATTGTAAAGAACCATGTGACAGAGAGGACCAGGATGCCATGAAAAATAGCCTTGGCTAGAAATAGGTCATTTGATCCTTGGCTAATTGGCAGCTCTCTACATTTTCTGGTACACAGCGTTCACTCTGATGTGCAAGGCAATTTTATCTTGCAAAGAATTTCAGAATTTGAATGTTGCTCATATTTTACCACATATACAAGTGAATTAAACTTTTACAGAATAGAAAAAAACATCGTTGAGCAAAATAAATTAAATGAAAAGACATAAAGGAATAACTAGTGATGAAATAGCAGTAAGAATGGAAAACACAAAAGAGCTGCTTTTAAAAGAATGTTAGAAGCATAAAATAACAGTGTTTTTCATAATCATACTGGAGTCCAAATCACTTCTACACATCTAAAGATGTTAAACTGATCATAGGATGCCCACTGAATAAGCAATTATTGAAAAATCTTGCTCCTAGATTGGAGTTAACCATTTCTGCCTACCACATCAAACCAAATTGTTGTCATGATGCTAAGCTAGTTGTACAGACAGAGATGTGAGATTCAAACTTGTCTAACTGCAAAGCACCCTGATTAGGTAAATATTTTTGTAGATGCTTGAGTAAGAAAATTGGCATTTTGGGTGTTTTTGAACTGAATGAGAAACTTCTGAGGAAAAACATAGGTAGTTATGATTATAAAGGCATCATTGTATGGCACTGAAGTCTTGGGATTCTTTGATCTAGCTACTGTATTTTCTCAACTTTGTTACAACTTATCAAAGAGAACATTAACACTAAAGGCATTTGCAAAAAAAATCTGAGATATTGTTGTATCTCCTTTCTCTGTCTCAAATTTTTAATCATTACTTTAGTAAAGATAATTTTAATGTATTAAGGAAAATTAGTCCAATACAAGAAGTATTTGATTTACAAAAATCCTGAAACAATAATGTTAATTTTGCTTTTAACGTGTATATGAATTCTCTGATACTCCTCCTTTCCAGAGGTGTAGCTTCATTCCTTCCCTGTGAGTGTGGCCTGGACTTAATGACTCACTTCTAAATGATAGAGTAATGCTGACATAAGAGTTTGTGACTCTGGGTGTAGAACATAAGACTCACTAAGGCTGGGCACGGTGGCTCATGGCTGTAACCCCACAACTTTGGGAGGCTGAGGTGTGCCATGAGGTCAGGAGCTCAAGACGAGCCTGGCCAAAATGATGAAATCCCATCTCTACTAAAAATACAAAAATTAGCTGGGTGTGGTGGCACGCGTCTGTAATCCCAGCTACTTGGGAGGCTGACGCAGGAGAAATGATTGAACCCGGAAGACGGAGGTTACAGTGAGGCGAGATCGAGCTACTGCACTCCAGCCTGGGCAACAGGTTGACAGTCCATCTCAAAAAAAAAAAAAAAAAAAGACTCACTGCAGCTTCTACTTTGGTTCTCTCTTTCTCTGGGATCATGAGCCCTGGGGGAAGCTGGCTGCTGCATCATAAGGAGGCCTGTGGAAAGGTCTATGTGACTAGGAAGTGAGGTATCCTGGGATCAAACAATAAAAAGCTGAAACCTCTTCCAATAGCCACGTGAGAGATTCTTGTGTCTTGTGAATCCCCAGTCCCATTTGAGCCCTCAGATGATTCAGCCCTGGATGACAACTAGACAGCAACTTTGTGAGAGTCCCTGAGCCAGCAGCACTCAGAGAAACCACTTCTGGATTCCTGACCATTGGAAACTGTGGGAGGTGATAAATATTTGTTGATTTGAGCTGCTAAGTTGTAGGTGACTTGTTATGCAGCAGTAGATAACTAATACAGCTTCACAAAAGAGGATGAATCAATGAACTTTTTCATTTGCTCTAAATTCATTGTAAGATACTAAACATATCATTTGCTTTTAATATTTAAGAAGAATTTCCATTGCTATATAAGATATATTTTATTATCATTAACAATGATCTATTTTTTGATCTTCAACTTGTATGTTCTATTTAAACACAAAAGGAAGATCTATGCTATGCTAGGCTGATTCTATGATGACACCTCAATAACCACCCTTGGTTATTCACGTTACCCCAGTTACTCAGTTGACACTAACGCAGGTGCTGCTGTGAAGGGGTTTTGCAGATAGATTTCAGGTCCCCGGTCAGTTGACTTGAAGATGGGGATTATCCTGCTTGGACTGTCCTAATCAGGTAAGCTCTGAAAAGGACTGGGTTCTTCCTGAGAATAGAGACTCACAGTGTAGAGGGATTCAGCGTGAAGGATTTCCACCACCATGAGCTTTGAAAATGGAGGGATCATGGGGAAAGAACACTGGTGGCCAACAGGAATTAGAGGCCCTCCCCACCGTCTACTCTGATAGCCCAAAGGAAACAGGGACCTTAGTCCTACAATGGCCAGAAACCAAATTCTGCCAACGAGCTCTATATAAGCTTGGGGGAGAACCCCAGCCTTAAGATGAGGATACAGTTTTGCGAAACCCTGAACAAAGTATCTATCAAACTTGGCCTGGATTTCTGATTAAGGAAATGTACACAAATAAATGGGTGCTGTCTTAAGCCACTAAGTTTGTGGTAATTGGTTATGTACTAATAGAAAATTAATAAAAGGACCAGGCGCCAAGATGGCCGAATAGGAAGAGCTCCAGCCTCCAGCTACCAGCGTGAGTGACACAGAAGATGGGTGATTTCTGCATTTCCAACTCAGCCTCCGCTGCTGATCCTCAGGTAAACAGGGTTTGGAGTGGACCTCAAGCAAAATCCAACAGACCTGCAGCTGAGGGTCCTGACTACTAGAAAGAAAACTAACAAACAGAAAGGACATCCACACCAAAAACCCATCTGTACATCACCATGATCAAAGACCAAAGGTAGATAAAACCACAAAGATGGGGAAAAAGCAGTGCAGAAAAGCTGGAAATTCAAAAGATCAGAGCGCCTCCCCCTCTCCAAAGGAACGCAGCTCCTCGCCAGCAATGGAACAAAGCTGGATGGAGAATGACTTTGACAAGTTGAGAGAAGAAGGCTTCAGTCGATCAAACTCCTCAGAGCTAAAGGAGAACTATGAACCCAGCGCAAACAAACTAAAAACCTTGAAAAAAGATTTGACGAATGGCTAACTAGAAAAACCAATGCAGAGAAGTCCATAAACGACCTGATAGAGATGAAAACCATGACGCGAGAACTGCGTGACAAATGCACAAGCTTCAGTAACCAACTCGATCAACTGGAAGAAAAAGTGTCAGTGATTGAAGATCAAATGAATGAAATGAAGCAAGAAGAGAAGTTTAGAGAAAAAAGAGTAAAAAGAAATGAACAAAGTCTCCAAGAAATATGGGATGATGTGAAAAGACCAAATCTACGTCTGATTGGTGTACCTGAAAGTGATGGGGAGAATGGAACCAAGCTGGAAAACACTCTGCAGGCTATTATCCAGGAGAACTTTCCCAACCTAGTAAGGTAGGTCAACATTCAAATTCAGGAAATACAGAGAACGCCACAAAGATACTCCTCGAGAAGAGAAACTCCAAGACACGTAACTGTCAGATTCACCAAAGTTGAAATGAAGGAAAAAACGTTAAGGGCAGCCAGAGAGAAAGGTTGGGTTATCCACAAAGGGAAGCCCATCAAACTGACAGCGGGCCTCCAAGCCAGAAGAGACTGGGGGCCAATATTCAACATTCTTAAAGAAAAGAATTTTCAACCCAGAATTTCATATCCAGCCAAACTAAGTTTCATAAGTGAAGGAGAAATAAAATCCTTTACAGACAAGCAAATGCTGAGAGATTTTGTCACCACCAGGCCTGCCCTACAAGAGCTCCTGAGGAAGCACTAAACATGGAAAGGAACAACTGGTACCAACCATTGCAAAAGCATGCCAAAATGCAAAGACCATCAATGCTAGGAAGAAACTGCATCAACTAACGAGCAAAATAACCAGCCAACGTCATAATGACAAGATCAAGTTCACACATAACAATATTAACCTTAAATGTAAATTCTACCAGAGATACAAGAAGGAGCTGGTACCATTCCTTCTAAAACTATTTCAATCAATAGAAAGAGAGGGAATCCTCTCTAACTCATTTTATGAGGCCAACATCATCCTGATACCAAAGCCTGGCAGAGACACACATAAGAAAGAGAATTTTAGACCAATATCCCTGATGAACATCGATGCAAAAATCCTCAATAAAATACTGGCAAAGGGAATCCAGCAGTACATCAAAAAGCTATCCACCATGATCAAGTGGGCTTCATCCCTGGGATGCAAGGCTGGTTCAACATATGCAAATCAGTAAACGTAATCCAGCATATAAACAGAACCAAAGACAAAAACCACATGATTATCTCAATAGATGCAGAAAAGGCCTTTGACAAAATTCAACAGCACTTCATGCTAAAAACTCTTAATAAATTCGGTATTCATGGAACGTATCTCAAAATAATAAGAGCTATTTATGACAAACCCACAGCCAGTATCATACTGAATGGGCAAAAACTGGAAGCATTCCCCTTAAAAACTGGCACAAAACACGGATGCCCTCTCTCACCACTCCTATTCAACATAGTGTTGGAAGTTCTGGCCAGGGCAATCAGGCAAGAGAAAAAATAAAGAGTATTCAATTAGGAAAAGAAGAAGTCAAATTGTCCCTGTTTGCAGATGACATGATTGTATATTTAGAAAACCCCAGTGTCTCAGCCCAAAATCTCCTTAAGCTGATAAGCAACTTCAGCAAAGTTTCAGGATACAAAATCAATGTGCAAAAATCACAAACATTCTTATACACCAATAATAGACAGAGAGCCAAATCATGAATGAACTCCCATTCACAATAGCTTCAAAGGGAATAAAATACCTAGGAATCTAACTTACAAGGGATGTAAAGCACCTCTTCGAGGAGAACTGCAAACCGCTGCTCAATGAAATAAAAGAGGACACAAACATATGGGAAAACATTCCATGCTCATGGATAGGAAGAATCAACATCGTGAAAATGGCCATACTGCCCAAGATAATTGATAGATTCAATGCCATCCCCATCAAGCTACCAATGAGTTTCTTCACAGAATTGGAAAAAACTACTTTAAAGTTCATATGGAACCAAAAAAAAGCCTGCATTGCCAAGACAATCCTAAGTCAAAAGAACAAAGCTGGAGGCATCACGCTATCTGATTTCAAACTATACTACAAGTCTACAGTAACCAAAACAGCATGGCACTAGTACCAAAACAGAGATATAGACCAATGGAACAGAACAGAGCCCTCAGAAATAGTACCACACATCTACAACCATCTGATCTTTGACAAACCTGAGAGAAACAAGAAATGGGAAAAGGATTCCGTATTTAATAAATGGCACTGGGAAAACTGCTAGCCATAAGTAGAAAGCTGAAATTGGATCCCTTGCTTACTCCTTATACAAAAATTAATTCAAAAAATTAAATGTTAGACCTAAAACCATAAAAATCCTAGAAGAAAACCTAGGCAATACCATTCAGGACATAGGCACGGGCGAGGACTTCATGTATAAAACACCAAAGCAATGGTAACAAAAGCCAAAATTGACAAATGGGATCTAACTAAACTAAAGAACTTCCGCACAGCAAAAGAAACTACCATCAGAGTGAACAGGCAAGCTACAGAATGGGAGAAAAATTTTGCAATCTACTCATCTAACAAAGGGCTAATACCCAGAACCTACAAAGAACTCAAACAAATTTACAAGAAAAAAACAAACAACCCCATCAAAAAGTGGGCAAAGGAAATGAACAGACACTTCTCAAAAGAAGTCATTTATACAGCCAACAGACCCATTAAAAAATGCTCATCATCACTAGCCATCAGAGAAATGCAAATCAAAACCACAATGAGATACCATCTCACACCAGTTGGAATGGCGATCATTAAAAAGTCAGGAAACAACAAGTGCTGGAGAGGATGTGGAGAAATAGGAACACTTTTACACTGTTGGTGGGACTGTAAACTAGTTCAACCATTGTGGAAGATAGTGTGGCGATTCCTCAAGGATCTAGAACTAGATATACAATTTGACCCAGTCTTCCCATTACTGGGTATATACCAAAGGACTATAAATCATGCTGCTATAAAGACACATGCACACGTATGTTTACTGCGGCAGTATTCACAACAGCAAAGACTTGGAACCAACCCAAATGACCATCAATAACAGACTGCATTAAGAAAATGTGGCACATATACACCATGGAACACTATGCAGCCATGAAAAAGGATGAGTTCATGTCCTTTGTAGGGACATGGATGTAGCTGGAAACCATCATTCTCAGCAAACTATCGCAAGAACAGAAAACCAAAACACCGCATGTTCTCATGCATAGGTGGGAATTGAACAATGAGATCACTTGGACACAGGAAGGGGAGCATCACACACCAGGGCCTGTTGTGGGGTGGGGGGAGTGGGGAGGGCTAGCATTAGGAGATATACCTAATGTAAATGACGAATTAATGGGTGCAGCACACTAACATGGCACATGTATACATAGGTAACAAACCTGCAAGTTGTGCACATGTGCCCTAGAACATAAAGTATAATTAAAAAAAGAAAATCAATAAACAGATTCAACAGCTAAGCATATGACATTTTCTCCACTAGAATGAATTAGGGAACTGATATGCACAGTAGTTGCATAAAACCAAATGTTTCCTAACTTGCTTTGCATTATTCATTTTGTGATTTTTGTATGACACAATTTTTTGACACAATCATATTTCATTCATTTATTCAACAAAATTAACTTAGTGCCTACTATGTGCCAGATATGCTTTTATATGCTGCAGACACAACTTTGATCAAAACAACCCAAGCCCCTGTGCTCATGTGCCTTCCATTCTAGAGGCTTCTTGAGAGTGAGATGGAGCCATTCGAGAGTTTTAAGTGAAGAAATGACACAATCTGACTCACATTAGCAGGACTGCTGACCATTGTGGGGAGAACAGACATGAGCAGCAAGTGAGGGGACAGAGCTAGGGCCACAATTCAGTAGTGAGAGGGTAATAGAGACTAAGGGGAGAGGAGGGCCTGTGGGATGACAGGGACAGAGAGAAGGGCTGGAGAAGCAGGAGATGAGGTAAAGGAACAGAGAGAAAGAATTCTAAAGCAATGGAATTCTCAGACTTAAAAACAATGTTTTATAGATTTGTAATGCATTTATCCGCAGAGCATGACTCACTGTTATTTGCACCTTGGTCTTTAATATATTCTGTGGGACTGTCCAAAAACGAATTGCCTCCCTATGTTAAACAGGTTAAAAAAGGATATCAAGTGTCCCAATAAAACATGCACATAGCTTAGATGTGAATAATTTATAAAAATTGGCAGGTGCATGGGCCAGCCACTGTGGCTTATACCCATAATACCAGCATTTTGGGAGGCTGAGCTGGGAGGATCGCATGAGTCCAGGAGTTCAAGACCAGTCAGAGCAAGATAGGGAGACCTCATCTCTACAGATATATTTTTTAGAAAAATTAGCCAGGAGTGGTTGCACAGGCCTGTGGTGCCAGAAACGTGGGAGGCTGAGGGTGGAGCACTGATCGCATGAGCCCCGGAGGTCGAGGCTTCAGTGAGTCATGGGCGTGCCACTGCACTCCAGCCAGGGCAACAGAGTGATACCCTGTCTAAAAATAAATAAATAATAAATGATAAATAAAGACAGTTCACCAGCACTGGTGAAGGGCACTTTGGCTGCACTGAGCACTTGGAATTTTGAGGTGATTAAATTCTGTACAGGCTCCTGGTGGCAATATACGTAACACATTGAGGTTTGTATTGAGATGTCTTGGACTCACACACACAAACTCAGGGCTATGAAATAAAGATAATGTAAAAATACAACAGACCAGGGTCATACATACATAGTCTGGGGAAGTGAAACTTAGCTTTGTGAGTCTAATTGCAATGCATTTAGACACACACATTTATATATAAAGGTGCCAAAAATCACCTCTTCTACAAATTAGATTCGTGATCATTCAGGGGTTAGCAAGATGGTGCTACCCGCTGTAGCACAAGACCCTCGCGGAGACCCTCGACCCGACAAGAGCCCCAGGCATCTATACCCGATTCCATTTTCAGTTCTGGCTCAAATCCCGGGGGATTGGTAGGGAGGCAGGCTGGGCTCAGTGGCCTGGGCTGACCGCGGACGCGGGGACATGGTCTCACACCCTCCAATGGATACACGGCTGTGACCTGGACCCGGACTAGAGCCTCCTTCGCGGGTATGAACATACCCTACGATGGCACAGTTACCTCGTCCTAAACCAGGAACTGTGCTAATGGACCGCAGCGGACAAGGCAGCTCAGATGTCCTGGCTGAGGAACAGGCAGAGCTCCTCAAAACCTACCTGCAGGGAAGGTGAGCAGAGCGGCTCAAAAGGCCTTAAGAATGGGAAGGAGACGCTGCAGTGCGCGGGTACCAGCGGCCACTGGGCGCCTCCCTGATCTCCTGCAGATTCCTCGAGCCACCTTCCAAAAGAAGGGGAGGAAAATGAGACCAATCCTAAAATATCCCTCGCCCTCTTGTCTTGAGGAAGAAGAGTCCTCCTGGGTTTCAGATCCTACACCAGAGAGTGACTGAGGGCCCGCCCTGCACTCTGGGACTATTAAAGGATGAAGTCTCTGAGGGAAAGGAGGGAAGACAATCCCTGGAATACTGATCTGTGATTCCCTTTGACCCCACAACAGGCTTGGGCACCAGGAGTTTTCCTCTCAGGCCTTGTTCTCTGCCTCACACTCAACGTGTATCTGTTGGTCTGATTCCAGTTTTTCTGAGCCCCTTGGCCTCCACTCAGGTCAGGAACAGAAATCTCTGTTCTAGCCTCAGACACTAGAACTTTCCAAGGAATAGATTACCCAGGTGCCTGTGTCCAGGCTGGTGTCTGGGTTCTGTGCTCCCTTCCCCACCCCAGGTGTCCTGTCCATTCTCAGGATAGTCACATGGGTGCTGCTGGAGTATCCCATGAAGAATACAAAGTGGCTGAATTTTCTGACTCTTCCCCTCAGATACCCCAAAGACACACGTGATCCAGCACCCTATCTCCGACCATGAGGCCACCCTGAGGTTCTGGGCCCTGGGCTTCTACCCTGTGGAGATCACACTGACCCAGAAGCTGGATGGGGAGAACAAATTCAGGACGTAGAGCTTGTGGAGACAGACCTGCAGGGTACAGAACCTGCCAAAAGTGGGCAGCTATGGTGGTGACTTCTTGAGAGAAGCAGAGATACACATGCCATGTGCAGCCTGAGGGGCTGCCAGAGCCCCTCACACTGAGATGGGGTAAGGAGACGAATGTGGGGTCATGTCTCTTCTCAGGGAAAGCAGGAGTCCTTCTGGAACCCTTCAGCAAAGTCAGGGCTGAGGCCTGGGGGAGAGGGCCCCTCACGTTCCCCTCCTTTCCTAGAGCTGTCTTCCCAGCCCACCATCCCCACTGTGGGCATCGTAGCTGGCCTGGTTGTTCTCGGTGCTGTGGTCCCCAGAGCTGTGGTCACTGCTGTGATGTGGAGGTAAGAGGCCAGGTAGGAAAGGGGTAGGCTCGGAGTTTTCTTCTTCCATTGGTGAATTTCGAGCCCCATAATGGGAGTGGGCTGGTATCCTGCCTTGTTGTGAGGCACCATCTCCACAAACATTTACCCTGGTCAGAGGCCCTGTCAATACTTACTCTTTTGTAAAGCACCTGTGAAAATGAAGGACAAATTTATAACCTTGATTGTGGTCATGGGAACCTGGCTCCCGGCAGTCACAGGTCAGGGGAAGGTCCCTGCTGAGGACAGACGTCAGTAGGACAATTGGTCCAGCTTCAACACATCCTCTTCCCTCGGGTTTCCTGATCCTGACCTGGGTCTGCAGTCACAGTTCTGGAAAGTCCTCTGGGATCTCACGGCCCTGCCTCCTCCCTGGCCTCTCACAGTTTGTTTTCTTTCCACAGATGGAAAAGGAGCAGCCGTGCTCAGGCTTCATGTAAGTGTGGTAGGGGTGGGAGAGTGATCCCCGAGATCCTTGGGATAGTGTAGACAGGAGCCCATGGGGGAGCTCACCCACCCCACAATTCCTCCTTTAGTCACATCACCTGTGGGCTCTGAACAGATTTTGTTTTCATTCCACCCCAAACAGGGACAGTATCCAGGGCTCTGATGTGTCTCTCAAGGCTTGTAAAATGACACCTTAGAGGGCCTGAAGTGAAGGAGGACTTGGGGCAGAAGGGATAAAACCAGGCTCTGGAGATTCTTTGAATTTTTCAGTGTGTGGTGGGCTGTTCAGTGTCACCATTTACCATGACTGACCTAATTTGTTCATGACTATGTTTTTTCTAAGTCTGCCTTGTGAGGGACTGAGATGCAAACTTTGTTCATGCCTCCCCTTTGTGATGTTAAGGGACTCTGGCTTCTCTTTATACCAAGGCATCTAAATATGTCTACGTCCCTGATGACATGTGAGAAGTGGGAAGACCAGCCCACCCTCACATCCATCATGACCCCTGTTATCGTTTGGATCTGTGTCCCCACCCAAATCTTACGTTCAGTTGTAATCCCCAGTGTTAAAGATGATGATTAGCTCATGAGGATGGTTCCGTCTTGAATAGTTTAGAACCATCTCTTTGGTGCTGTTCTTGTGATAGTTCTCACGAGATCTGGTGTTTGAAAGTGTGTGGCACCTCTCTGCTCTCTCTCCCTGCTGCTCCAGGCATGTGAGTCATGCCTGCTCCCCCTTAACCTTCCAGCATGATTGAAAGTTTCCTGAGGCCATCTTATAAGTAGAGCAGATGCCAGAATCATACTTTCTGTATAGAATGCAGAATCATGAGCCAATTTAAACTCTTTTCTTTCTAAATTACTCAATCTCAGATATTCCTTTATAACAATGTGAGAATGAACTAGTCCAGAAAATCAGTACCAGGAACTGGGTATTGCTGTAAAGGTAGCTGAAAATGTGGAAATGGCTTTGGAACTGGGTAACAGGCAGAGGTTAGAAGAGTTTAGAGAGTTCACAAGACAAGAAAATGAGGGAAAATTTGCAACTTTCTAGAGATTTGTTAAGTTGTTGTGACCAAAATGTTGATAGTGATATGGACAGTAGAGTCCAGGCTGATGAGGTCTCAGATGGAGATGAGGAACTTATTGAGACCTAGAGGAAAGGCCACTTTTGATATTAATTGACAAAGAACTTGGAGGCATTGTGCCCCTTCTCTAGGGATCTGTAGAACTTTGAACTTGAGAGTGATGTATAAGGGTATCTGGTGGAAGAAATTTCTAAGCAGCATAGCATTCCAGATTTGGCCTGGTTGCTTGTAATAGCCTATGCACATATATTTGAGCAAAGAAATGGCCTGAAAATAAAACTGATATTTAAGGGGGAAATTTAATATCCAGGACAATTCCTAGTGGAGCTGCAGCAGCAGGACCCCTGCCAGGACTACTAAATGGTAGAGCCACTGGCAATGTGCAACCTCAGCCTGGAAAAGTCATAGGCATTCAGTTTTCATCCATGAGAGCAGTTATATGGGTTATGTTCGGCAAAGCCATGGATGTGGAGCTGCAAATGGTATTGTGAGCCCACTGCTTGTACCAGCCAGTGTGCTCAGGATTCAAGATATAGAGTCAGAGGAGATTATTTTAGAGTTCTGAGTTTTAATGTCCGCTATGATGAGGTTCAGCCTTGTGAGGACACTGCATTCATTTATTTTGGCCCAGTTATTCCATTTGGAATGGAAGTGTGTAAGAAATGTCTCTTCCACTGTTGTATTAATATTTTAGAAGTAAATAATATTTTTTGTTAATTTTACAGGCTTATAGCTATAAGAACTTACTTTCCATCTCAGATGAGACTTTGGAATTTTGAGTTGATACTGGAATAACCTAACACATTTGAGACAATTGGGAGAAGATTATTGTATTTTGTAATGTGAGAAGAACCTGAACTCTGGCTGGCTAGGGGCAGGATGCAATGATATAAATATTTATTCCCTGATACCTCATGTTAAAAATGTGACCCCCAATTTTGGACGTGAGGCCTAATGGGTGCCGTTTGGGTCATGGGGGCCAATCTTTTATGAATACAGAGATACTGCCCTCTCTGGAGGGTGAATGAATTGTTGCTCTATTAGTTTCCAGGAGAGTTAGTTGTTAAAAAGAGCTTGGCACCTTCCTACTCTGTCTGTTCCTCTGTTACCATTTGATCTCTGCACATACCAGCTCCCCTTTGCCTTCTGCCATGAGTGGAAGCAGCCTGAGGCCCTCACTCTTATCACTCAAGAGATTGTAAGGTTTTTAGGATAAACCACGGAAAAGGACTAAATGTTTTTGTTATACCTCAGATTACTTTTTTTTTTTTTTTTGCCCATATATCTTTTATAGGAAAAGAATTATGACAGTAAAGAGGTATTGGCATATTATCAGAGTCTCATTCAGTCATTCAAAATTAGACCAGTTTATCATCATCTTATATGAATATGTGTCCCAGAATGAAGTCACTCAGCTTTGCAGGCACCACTCAATCTTACTGGGTTCCAAAAACAAGAATGGTCTCAGGGACATATGGCTTCACCCTTTTGGGCATTCAGTATAATTGACCTAAGAGACAATATCTTCTCTTGCTCACACCACTTTTGAGGAGTTAAGCTAATTTTGAATTTTCCTCATTACATAACCCTTTGATTTATTCACTTACCCTCAGTCACTATTCCTCCTTCTGTCCCCTTATATCAGTCTTTTCAAGTTTTGGAAGTAACATTGGGTTTGGCTGCTGTGCTGGCCAAGACTTCAGGCAGCAATAGTATTCTAGTATGTCTTCCCTCAGTCTACTCTTGATCATAGAGGGTAGGTTACACAGATAAGCAACTAGTGGGGGTTATCTGACTACCAGGCTACATAGCTCTACTTACTGTTAACCCGACTTTGCCAGATGAAATGAAGGCACAGCACAATCTTTGATTTGCTTGGGAAATCTTACATAAAGGTGTAAAAATACAGTTATAGTTTTTTGCTTAAGGATAATTCCTGTTTCTGGCACTTTTATTTGCATCCCTATTCCTGATACCACGGCATCACATATGAAAAAAGAAATTTGAGGTGAAGTGTAGTCATTACTCCAGCATCCTCTCCCCTTAGGAAGAATTGTATGTATAGTCATAACAATATAGCCCTGATGCATCAGGAAAAAGAGTGGATGTGACCTAGTGGAGTCCCTCTTGCAGCCCTACCCATGTTGACAGTGAGCACATTAATGGAGATATAAATTGCCCAACAATTAGATTGGCAGTTTTTAGACAACTAATGTTTCAATTGACCATTTCAATGTTCTATCAAAATTTTCCCCTAAGGAGGACATCTCCCTGTGCATTGTTGGCCGTTTGAGGCTGTAAAGTGTGTTTTCTTGTGTAAAGAAATGGGACTCAGTAGTTCGCATTGGTGCAATCTCTTCTTTTCTGGTTCTTTTATAGCCCTTGAAGCATTGACATCTACCCCTGGTTGAGCATAGCCCAATCCAGAGTCAGTGACTTTCCTGTCAAGATTGGTTTGCAGCTCCTTTGGGGTTGCTGGCATCAGTCTGGCTTGCCAGCTATGTATGATCAAAGCCTTCCCACTAGAGAATCTGTCACAGCCATCTGCTGCCTCTGTCTGTTTTCTTGACCAACAGTCAAAACAGAGGTTATGAGAAATTACCAAAATTGTGAACGAAAGAGAGATCATCACTAATGACCCTTTAGGAATTAAAAAGCATTTTAAGTGAATACTCTAAAAAACCTCAAGTCAATAAGTTAGACTACTTAGATAAAATAGATTCACACAAAGATAGAAATTGCCAAAACTGACTCCTCCTCATAGAAAATCTGAATAGAACTGTACACTAAGTCAGTAATTTAAAAACTTTCTCACAAAGAAATGCCAAAGCCCAGATATCTTCACTGGTGAATTCTATCAAATATTTCAAAAGCTCTTTCAGATGAGAAGAGAGAAGTCAAGAGTTTCCAGCTCATTTACAGAACTGGCATTGCTAATATAAAAGTCAGAGCAAGACTCACAAGAAAATGATACCAGAGACCAGTATCACCAATAAACATAAATGAAAACATCCCTAACAAACATAGGCAGACAATACAACGCCACATAAAAAAGATTACACTCCATGACCAATGGGATTCATCCCAGGAATGTAAGATTGGATTAACAACTGGAAAACAGCTAATGGAATGTACCATATTAATGGAATAAAAGACATAATTATGTCGAAAGGTGCAGAAGAAACAGTTGACAAAAATGTTAACAGCACTCGTGTTCATAAGTTTCAACAAAACAGGAATGGAAGGGACCTTCCTCACTCTGATAAAGGGAATCTATAAAAACCCCACAACTAAATTCATGCTTAATGAAGAAAAACTGAATGCTTTTCTTCTAAGATGGGGATCAGTGCAAGGATGTCCAATCCCATCACTTGTATTTAACATTGTACTGGAGATTGTAGTCAGTGCAATAAGGCAAAAAATGAAAAATTAAAGTCATCCAGCCATCCAGGTAAAAATGAAAACATAAAACTCTATTCACAGATAACATGACCTTGTCTGTAGAATTAACAAGCAGGTAAAAGCCTGCTAGCACTAGCAAATGAATCCAAAAGTGCCCATAGGATATAAAATCAATATAAAAATTAATTATTAACATATTTCTCTATACAAGCAATGACAACCTCAACTTTCCTATCACAGTAGTTACAAACAGAGCAAAATGGGAATAAATTTAGGAAGAGAGCAGTGTTTGTTCGCTGAGAAGTACAAAACATTACTGAGAGAAATTAAAGGTCTAAATAAACGGAGAGATGCAGTTGGAAAGCTCAATAACACTGTTAAGATGGCAGTTCTCTCGCAGTAGATCTATGGTTTCAACACAATCTCTATCAAAATCCCAGCAGAAATTTTATAGAAAATTGACAAAAGAATCCTAAAAATGTATGTGAAAATGCAGAGGATGCAGAAGAATCAACACAAATTTAGAAAAAAAAATGGAATGTCATAGAAAACTACAATAATCCAGACAGTGTGAAACTGAGAGACACAGAGATCAATGAACAGAAGTGAGAATCTAGAAAGATATTCTTACATTTTTTTGTCAATTGATTTTCAATGAAGCTGCATAGGTAATACAATGTGACACTTAACACCATTTAAAATATCAGCTCAAACAAATTATAGCCCTAAAGAGCTAACGTTTATGACTTAAAACTGTAAAATTTGTCAAAGAAAATACAGGGAAAATTTTTGTGACTTTGGGTAGTTAGGCAAAAGATTCTTAGATAAAATACCAAAAGCATGATCTACAAATGAAAAAAAAAAGGAGAGAGAGAGACGTTGGGCTTAGTTAAAACTTTAGGCTGGGCCCAGTGGCTCGCGCCTGTAATCCCAGCACTTTGGGAGGCCAAGGCGGGTGGATCATGAGGTTAGGAGATCAAGACCATCCTGGCTAACATGGAGAAGCCCCATCTCTACTAAAAAATCCAAAAAATTAGCCGGGTGTGGTGGCGGGCGCCGGTAGTCCCAGCTACTTGGGAGGCTGAGGCGGGTGAATGGCCTGAACCTGGGAGGTGGAGCTTGCAATGAGTCAAGATTAGGCCACTGCACTCCAGCCTGGGTGATAGAGTGAGACTCCGCCTCAAAAAAAAAAAAAAAAAAAATTGAAAACTTTAGTGCTCCAAAACACATTATTGAGAAAATGAGAAGACAAGCCATAGACTAGGAGAAAATATTTCACAATTTATCACAAATTACAGTTGTGATGAGGAACCTGTATCCAGAATATGTGATGAGTTATTAAATTCAACGTAAGAAGACAAGCAACTCAACTAAAAATGAGCGAAACACACAAATATGCTCAACTGACTTTTACAAAAGCACAAAAGCAATTCAGTGAAGGAAGGAGTGCTTTCCCATCAATGGTGCTGGAGCAACTAGACAAGCACAGTGGAATAAAATAACCTCAGCCCAAACCTCACACTTTATACAAAAAATAACTCAAAATGAATCACAAGCTTTAATGTAAAACACAGAATTAAAATGACAAACATTGAACCAGGTGTGGTATCACAGGCCTGTACTCTCAACTACTCAGGAGGCTGAGGTGGGAAGATCCCTTGGGCCCAGGAGTTCAAGGCCAGCCTAGGCAAAAATTTTTTTTAAAATAAATAATAAATTTAAAATTTAAAATTGCAAATCTTTTAAGAAAAAATCATCAGAATTAAGACTGGACAAATAGTTCTTAGACATAACACCAAAAGTATGATCCATCAAAGAAAAAATTAACAAATTAGATCTTATCAAAACTAAAAGCTATTGCTCTGTGAGAGACCTGTGAAGAGCTAAAAAGACAAGCTACAGCACGAGAGAAGATATTTGCAGACAACATATTCAATAAAGACTTGCATTCAGAATATATGGAGAAATTTAAAAACTCAACAGTAAAAATGAAATCCAAATACACAATAGGCTATGAGCAAGACACAATCAGATGTTTCACTAACGAGGATAAACACCAGGCTAACAAGCAGATGAAAAGACGCTCAATGTAATTATCCAGTAAGAGAACACAAATTAAATCCACAATGATAGGAATGGCTGAAATACAAAATAAAGGTAGCAACAGATGCTGGCAAGGATGCAGAAAAACTGGGTCACTCTTATATTGCTGGTAGTAATATATTTTAAAATGGGACAGCCACTCTGGAAATGGATGTCGCAGTTTTCTTCAAACTGAACATGCAGTTTACCTTATGACTAGCAATTGCCCTACTAGGCACTTATTTCAAACAAGGGAAAAGTTTGTGTTCACAAAATACCTGTACACAAATACTCTTGTGGCTTTATTCATAATACCCCCAAACTGGAAATAATGTCACTGTCTTTCCGTGGGTGAGTGAGATCTGCTGGTTGAACTCATAACTGAGTCACACAAGTGCCCTTTCTCAAGGTTACCATCCTGCTTCTCTGTGTAGTATGTGTTTTATGCATATTTCCCATTTTCTCACAAAAATATTAAAGACATGTACTCAAGGATTAAAATTTAATGAACATAAATTTTTTTACTGCTCCATCAAAAAGATTCTTAAGTGGGAATGCAGTTTGGAGCCACTGCCTTGGTTCTGCTAAGGTGCTGGGTGTGTTACCTACCTTGGCATTTGCAGCATTAATGGAAAAGTCAACATAATGAAACAGGTAGATGGCATCTTGGTATTACTGTGAAAACAGGTTTCCCTCCAGGACTCTCTGAAGGCAGCTCAGGGGACACACTTTCAAAATGGCAAAGATCAATTATGGTTCCTAGTGGGACACAACCCCTAGCCTATTCCAGTTCAGCCTTCTCTTTCTCTTTCTTTCTCTCTCTCTCTCTCTCTCTCTTTTCCCTCATTCTTCCAACTTATAATTGTATAAGTTGCTGTGAATCTGTCCCTCACTGAGAACTGACAGGGTGATGTGGGGGAGGAGGGGAGATTTCTTTGTGCTGTGTCAAGGCATCAAGGCAGACCTCTGCTTCTCTCCTGAACCTCACACTCTATCCCTTCCCAGACACTTGAATTAAAACACAGACCAGAAACGTCTGTTTAAGAACTAAATATCAATAGTATAAAATACAAAGATAGAGTAGAATGGGATAATTCATGAGAGTGTAACAAGGGTGATAGGACCTCAAGGTGCCAGGAAAGCTGGTCCTGGGCTCCCCAGGAAGAGCTGTCACCAGGACACTCACTCATAAAGGTCACCTATAATAATGCAATTACAGCATATGTAATATATCAAAATATAATAAAATAACAAAAATAATATGGCACAGCTGCAAACACCTCATATATACTAACCCTTTTCATTCATCCAACCACAATAAATAAATGCTATCAGTTTCCCTATTTCATAGATGAGGAAACTGAGGCACCAAGAGGGAAAGTGCTGGTGAGACCCAGGCAGGGAGTTGAATCCAGGCCACCTGGCTGCAGAGTCTAGCTGCCCTCAGTGGCACCAGTGGACCCAGGAGATGACATGGGAGACTGAAATCCCAGTTGTGCACTGCCCTGGTGGTCTCCTGTCCCAACGAGGTGTTGATCCGGGCCTTGTAGGTTCCCATGCTCTGGAGAAAAGAGAGAAACAGTACATGTTCCACTGGGTGCAGGGCGCTGCTTTTATTCCCTGAGGACCTCTCCCTCCTCAGTCACTCCAAAATCAGATGCACCCTTTCTCTGAGGGAAGATGACGTCCCCACTTTTTTCTCCCTCCCATGACACTTTTCCCAGCCCCTGCCAGTCCCCTCCCGTGACTCCATCAGCATCAGCACCTGCCCTGTGCCCAGCACCCACCCCGGCAATGAGTGAAAGGACCCCAGGACTCAGGAACAAGACCTAGGAGGAAACTCAGTGCCCTCCCCTCCTCTCATGCCTGACCAGCCCTGACACAGTGGGAGGCCTCCCCAAAGAGAGGCCCTGGCCCTATCTCCATGTCCCTCCAGACCTGGGCTGGGTCACACACACAGTCCTCCCCACTCAGTCCTCAGTCCCTCCTCATCTGCGGAGGCACCTGCACACCAGGGCAGACCCTGAACATTGTGGGTTCTGCACTCCAGAGGTGGCTCACTGTTCCTCCCCTCCCAGCTCTAAGCAGACAACTCCTAACTGGAGATCCCATCAGGAAGCCCTGGGGCTCACAGGCCCAGCATGGAAATATGTGGCTGCCATGGAGTCTGCACCCGACGTGATGCTGGTGATTCCCTTGCTCAAGGAGGCCCAGTCTCCCCTCCCCATAACCTGCATGTGGGCTGTGCTTGCTCCTGCCTATCCACTCACCCCTGGAAATGCAGTTCCACCCCAGGGCTGCCGCTTGGTGGGGCTGCAGGACCTTCCTGCCACGTTCCTAGCAGGGATTCCACCCAGGCCACTGCCATTGAAGCCCACAGGGGATCTTCTCCTTTTCCTTGTGGAGTAGGGGGTTTCTTCAGACCCCTCAGCCTGAGGCTGCCTCCACCCACCCTCTGCACCTGGGGACTGCCACCGCCACAACCATCATCTCCCACATGGACCCTCAGAGAAAGGAAGCTCTAAATTTGAGTTCCTGTTCCATTCAACATGCTTTACATCAGTATCGGTCCCAACTGAAATTATGTTGATGCACATCAACATTTAAAGCAGGAATTTTGAGAAATTGACATGTGATTTTCATATCCTTTGTCTGGCCAATTTTCCCAGTGATCTATGAGGAAACCATTCCTGCCTACAGGGAACCAGAGCTGACAATCCCTCTACGGGAGACTCCGCAGGTGGGAGCAGGAGCAACCACAGACCTGCACTTCCCGTGCTGTGAGTGCCTCCTGGACGGGGCCCTCTTGCTGCAGGGTAGGGGAGGAACCATCCCATCTGCCCAGGCCTGAGGGACTGACTAACAATGCCATTAGGTTCAAGAATGAGATAACACCACCCCACTGGCCAGGCACACAGAAATGGGGAAATGGCAGAAACACTCGGGTTTCCTGGACACCCCAGCCTCTCCCTGTCCCCTGCACTGCCTCTGTCTTTGCAGAAACACAAACATTTCTGCTTTCTCTTTTCTTCACCCCTCAAACAACCTGACTATGGGGGAAATTATTCTCTCTCTTATTTTAAACTTACCAGGCAATGATTACATTAAGAACAAAAAAATTGGCTCAGGAAAGGCAAGGTGAGGCCACAGAACACAGAACAAAGCCCCAAAAACACAGTCCCTGGGGACTATGACCCTCGCGGGCTGGAAAAACTAACAACCCCCTGGACATAGGATGAAAACAGGGACCACAGCTGCGCTGACGGGGGGCTGGTCCGCACTCCCCAAATAGCCCAGGGACATACGCCTATCACCTTGTCCATATCATCTGCAAGAAAACACAGGGAGGCAGGGGCCACATGGTGGGAATCTGGAAAAAGCACGGCCTCAAGTGACCCAGAGGACACAACACCCCTGAGAGAGAGCTCCCGGATGAGGTGCATGGGGAGCTGCCAAGTGGAAGAGGACGGCCGTGTGCACTCAGGACCCTCCCTGGTACAAGGGAGGCCACAAAGGGAACTGCGCATGCAGGGCCCCTCAGTCAGCCTCATGGGTCTTTTTCTTGGTGTCCTTCTGATGGCTGGAGAAACATGAGTGAGGGATGCAGAGAGGGAGGACTAGAGGCTCTGCCTGTCCTCGATTCCTCTCCAGTTTCTAACCCCTCACCAGATCACAGCCGCCTTTACTGTTTGCTCCCTCTGAGATAGTGATTATCCAGGCCCTCAGCAATCAGCAAGCGATTCCCAGCTCATCCACCTGGATGCGCCCTGGTCAGCCTGAGAGACAGAGAGAGCGGGATGGGGACAGAGCAGGTGCCACGGCCCTCCCTACTGCCCACCCCTCACCTGCAGTAGGAGGAGGCCACAGTTGGACAGTGGCTTGTCTTGGCTCAGCCCTGGCTTGGGAAGGATTTAAGGGTATAAAAAATAGCCTGCATGTGATGGTTCATGTTCAATTCTATGTGCCTCAGTATAGGTTTAAGCAGGGTACATGGTCATAAAGAGATAAAGAAGCAAAATGTACTAAGCCACCACTCCCTCTCCTTCTTGCTTTCCCTTTCATGCACCAGCCAGGTGCCTATCAGTTGGGGTCCCCTCAACAACCCCCTCCCCACCTCACCAAAAATTTAGTTTAGGCTAGCTCACAGAGTAGATAATTGTACCCTTTCTTATCAACTAGGTGCAACCGTTAGGGCCATAAGTCAAATGTTTAAGGAGTCCTGAGACAATCGCAATGTGTTATGGGCTGCAACAAAATGCAGCAAAAAGACCTAAAGAACATACTCAAAGTCTTAATCAAAGTACCAATTTATGATGTCCAGGAAGATCGTAACCCCATAGTACTCAGCTAATGAGGAACTGGGAGAGGGACTTGAGCACTAGGGAATACACTGTTGAAACCGTCCCTGGTGTGCCTGCATTCCAGACACCTGATATTGCAACTGTCACTAAAAGTCTCACTTTTGCTGTTCTCTGGGTCTCTTGAGTCCATACTTTGGGTTTGAATGAGTGAGTTTGCTTCTCAAAATCTAGTGGCCTGTATGGGGTTCTCTGTGCTTGTGTGAAGTGAGACTCTGGCTGAAAGGGGATATGCGTACCACTTGACACATGTGGTCCATTCTGTCCGGATGTCCTGGCTTCCCACAGAAGCCATAGACAAACTTGAAACTGTTATTCAGGAGACAACGAAAGTGACGGGGGCTGGGTGGAGGGGAAGCAGGCACTGCAGCAATCAGGCAACCTCATGCATGAGCCCGGGTAGGAAGACTGGACTATGCGCACTGTCTTGGTGGTTGGACATTTTCGGAGTTTGAGTGCGTGTGACTGAGACATCTTAGATATGAAGTGAGGGCGGAGTCCTAAACCCCCGTTCCATTCTCCCGTGAGGGAAACAGCCAGAGACCGAAAAAGCAGCTGATTCGCAGGGTAGGAAGAGACCTCCAGTAAGGGGGGTTGAGTACACAGGGAAACTAAGACACAGGGAGCAGTTGAAAATGGGAAGCAAAAATTCTAGGCCTAGGGAACAAAGAAAGGAGGAAGTCAAGGAGGACCCCTCCAGCATCCCCCCAGATAGTCCACTGAGGAGGATGTTACAGGCTTGGGGGCATAATCCCTGAACCAGGAATAAGGAAAAACAAAAAATAATAAAGTATTGCTGTTTTATCCGGCCTAAAGAGCCTATCAGTCAACCTTTGGTCTTTGAGCCTAAGTTTAGCTCAAATAAGGATTAGGTATGCCAACTTTAATTCTCTATGTGAATGATACAACCTCATCCTCACAAAAGGAGAAAGGTTATGCTATTTGTTGGATTAGTGAATTAACCCCCGTGTTCCCCCTAGGGAACTAGCAAGGAGGGCCTAGTAAAGAGCCCTCACCCAATGAAAAGACCTGGGATCCCGTAACACTTGCTCCCTGGCCCATACATCTCACAAAGTAGAGGACAAGGAGATCAGGGGGTAACAGGAAGGTCGGAGGAAAAGAAATCTAGAGGTCATGAAGGAGCTAAACCCAGTGCTCCCTTAAATCCTTGTACAAACTTAAAGAAAGTATTGGAACAATGTAAGAAGGACATTAAGAATTTCCCTATTCCTTCTAAACAGCAGGTGTCTAACATGTACCCGCTTAGAAAAGTCCCTATGGGATAGGGAATAATTAGATTTGTGAGTACACCTTTAACAAGTACTGAGGTCATGAATTTTAAAATGGAAATGATGTCATTCTTAGAAGCTAGCTCTCAGTAAGGCTGCAGCAAAGCAAGGGGGCTACATAAGGAAAATCAGAACTAGGATCATAAACTCAAATGACTACAAGGTCAGCAAATAATAAAAAGGGAGGCTGCAGGGCTGGGTGGGAACTAGGGCGGCTGCTCAGCGGTTCTTACAGTACGGGCACTGTGTTGCCAGGAATAGCAGGACGGGTCCCAGCTCTGTGGCCTCAACTTTGCAAACCTAACAATGGCTCAAGAAGCGGGGACTCAGCCAGGCGCGGTGGTTCACGCCTGTAATCCCAGCACTTTGGGAGGCCGAGACGGGCAGATCACAAGGTCAGGAGATCAAAACCATCCTAGCTAACACAGTGAAACCCCGTCTCTACTGAAAATGCAAAAAATTAGCGGGGTGTGGTGGCGGGCGCCTGTAGTCCCAGCTACTCAGGAGGCTGAGGCAGGAGAATGGTGTGAACCTGGGAGGCGGAGCTTGCAGTGAGCTGAGATTGCACCACTGCACTCCAGCCTGGGCGACAGAGCGAGACTCCACCTCAAAAAAAAAAAAAAAGAAGAAGCGGGGACTCAGCCGGGATGTGGAGAAAGAAGGCCCCACCGAAATTTCATCAGTAACCTAGCCCCACCCCAGTGACTGCTCACCCAATGAAAATGGACGCCTGGATCCTAGGATCAATCATAAGTGGGAAGGGCGGGGCCACATGCCAAATAGAAAGTTCACGACCAATTATAGATTTCTTTGTTCCTTCCCTACTCCTACTGCTTAAAAAAAAAAAAAAAGTTAAACGTCTTCCCAATTAGATAATGGCGACTGTGGCACAACCACCTGATTATGCTAAAAGCCACTGAACTGTACACTTGAAACTGGTAAATTATGAGGCACATGAATTGTGTCCCACTAATAATAACGCTGTCCAGAAAGCCTCTTTCAATTGAGAGAACTGCCTCCTCCCAAACACACATTTCTTTGTGTTCAGAGCATCTAGCCAGGAGTCCTCAAACCTGTCTTCACAGAACCACCCGGAGAGGTTTTAATATCCACGGTCCCAGGCCACAGCCCAAACCAATGGAATCAGTAAGCCTAGGTTAGACCTAAGCCTTAGCATCTTTTAAAGCTCCCTGGGAGGTTCCAATGTGTAGTCAAGTTTTAGAACCACTATTCTAGTCCATAGTTTGAACATCTCTGATGGTACCAACTCAGCCTGTTTTTTTTTTTTTTTTTTAGAATGAGCTAGGGGATCTCACTCTGTCACCCAGTTGGAGTGCAGTTGCGTGATCACAGCTCACATCAGCCTCCAATGCCTGGGTTGGAGCAATCTTGCCACCTCAGTTTCCTGAGTAGTTGGGACTACAGGCGAGTGCAACCACGCCCAGCTGTCATTTACCTTCTGGTACCAACCCCCATTAGACAGTGAACCATCCATGATCAGGAACTGTGTCCTTTCCAACTTCGTCAGCCGTACGAACATTATTTTTGTAAGTGGAACTATACTTATGATTACTAACCATTCCCCAAGGCCCCTAGCCTGCACTTTTCTGTAGATGAAAATGTCATACATCACAGAGTTTTAACAATTACTTAGTTTTCCCATCCACATTCACTGACTATTTATTTCAATAATCATAATGTATTGATCACAACAGGGACTGGGGTCCTGTCCCCACCTTAGAGGGATTATTTACACTGCTAAAGGTCACCAGGGTAGTGAGGATAGAGAGGGAGATAGACCAAGCTCTCCTGACACTTGTCCCAAGCCCTTCCCTCCACAGTGTTTACCCTCTCTCGAGGGCTTTTTCTCCCTGTGCCAGTTCCAGCAACGGGTCTCATTCAGCTCACCCCCAAAAAGACTTCTAATACTTCAATGACGATAATAATAATAATAATAATAATAATAATAATAATATGCAAAGTTTGTTCCAACGCGTTTAGAGGTGCGACATCAAGTCTGTCCCTCCCTTTCTGGGGTAGGGGAGGCCGCGATGATCTTGGACTTTGGGTGAGTCGCTCCCCAGGGTCTAGGCCTGGCTGCCCGTCCCCAGCCAAACCTCCCAGGTCTTTTTTGTCCAAAGCCCTCCCCCTCTACCCAACCTCCAGCCCCTTCTTCTCAGGCCCATCAACTACGTTTTCTCTCTCCGCACTCGCCTTAGATCCCTGGACTTACCAGCACACAGGCGATTTTCTCCTTGCAGACTTTAGGCGCCACTGTTGGGTCCGGAAAAGAAAGAGAAACTGCCCAGCGCGGTCGCTTGCTGACTCAGGGCAGGGCTACGCTGGGCGCCCGCGTGCGTTTTCAAGTCTGCGGCCCGGAGTTCACTGCAAGGACTGGCATCACCCGTCACCCCGCCCTGGTCTACGGAAAATGAAATGTGTTTACTGATACAGAAACTGAATAACGGCGCTGTGGGCTGGGTAAGGCCAAGCTGCCTTCAGGCTTCTGGTCTCCAGCTGCGGGTCACTCACACCTGCCGCTGTTAAATGCAGACCCGCGGGGCAGGAATTCCGAGTACGGGCTGGAGCGCGATCTGGAATCTGACTCTCTTGAAACAGCACCGCGGAGGATTCGGAGCCAGGTGAGTAGGAAAATGAGCTTCAGTCCCTCCCACGGGCCGCCCATGGATTCTAGGATCCATAAACGCTTCGAGCTACTCCGTCTCCCCTGGAAGGCAACGCCCGCCTCTGGGCGGTTCTGATGGAAACGGGCTCTGCCGCCCGCAGGAAAACTCACAACTAAGAGACCAGGAGAAAGTCTCCCACGGTCCCGCCACCTCAGGGAGGATCCTAATTTACACCCCGAGTGTGGCCTCCATTAAAGACTACAGCGACGTTCACTGAAATGATACAAGGTCAGCAGTGCCCAGGGCGCTGCGGCTCACAGAATACGGTGACAGCGCTGCCTCGCGTCCCTTCCCTGACCTTCCCCAGGCAGACGCGGTGAAGTGTGTTGGTGTTGTGTGAGGCTGGAATACAGCGGGGGTCAAGAGCAGAGAATGGAGAAAGGAGGGAAAGATGGCGTGAGTGTTGAAAGAAAGCGAGAGGGAGAAAAGGGGAGGGAAAAGGTGAAGGTGAGAATAATATTTAAAAGATGTAGTTTTATTATTTCTAACTTTTATTTTTGCCCTTTTACTAGTTTTGTTATTTATGAACATTTTAACCATAGCATTTTTTCTCCCTCTGTGAATCTGTAAATATACAGCTTATTATTCTTATTTCAGAGGCTGCGAGGTCAAGTAACAGAGAACATGAGCTTCCGCCTCCAGATGTGCCAGGGTGTGTCTCTCGGGTACACGAACAAGGGTTTCGTTTTGTTTTACAAAATCAAAGTACAAATCTCAAATAGGATAATATTTTTAAACCGTTATTGGGGCATACTTTGCATGCAATAAAGGTATCTATTTGAAATGTACAGCTCATTGAGTTTTACTCTTTGGCTGTTTTATACACCCACGTATCCACTACCACAGTGAAGATTAATAACATTTCCATAGTCCCCTAAAGAACAGCCATGCGATAAAATTCCATACAGTCGTTAAAAATAGGAGGATGAACTTTTAAGTGAGAAGATCTGTGCCCAGCCTATTTTTACCCATTTTTAAAAGGATAAGGATGTATGGAATTATAATACCAGTAATGCCACTTACATAATATATATTTTAAGTAGGGAAAACCCAGAGGATTACTCACCAAAATTTTGACAGGGAACCCAGGACTGGGATAACTTTGTGACTTTCACTTTCTCTGAAATGTTGGAATTTTATATTACAGTATAAACTCGGATTTTAGCCAAGCATGATGGCTCAGGCATGTAATCAGCTCTGGAAGCTGAAGGATACCTTGAGCCCAGGAGTTGGAGGCTGCAGTGAACTAGGATCTGACCACTACACTCCAGCCTGGGTGACAGAAAGAGACCTTGTCTCAAAAACAAATAAAGAAAATTTAAAAATAAAAACAATAAACTTGGCTTTGTATGGTGGTTAAGAAAAATATTTGTTTGAAAATATTATAAAGGTAAGCCGCACACTCAAATAATTACAAGATTTTAAAAACCATAGTGTTAATTAAAACCCAACTCCAGAAACTCACTTTTAAGGGGACTTCACATTTTCATGTCATTAAATCTTTCTCAAAGTGTCTTTGATAGAGCTGTTTTCAGTGCAGTAGAGAGATGTGTAACCATTTTACAAAAGGGGCGGGCTGTAATAAAAAGGGAAACGCAAAATCCAGTAGGGACAGGCTGTCCCGTTTATTTTCAAAGCACGTTTGAAAACTGCGCTGCTATAGTCTCTTTGGGTTGAGACAAAGTCGAGGAAAATCTTGTTCCTGGAGTGTTGATTTCCTTTTTCCAAGGGCCAAAGCCTTTCCAAGCAAGTCTAAAAACTCAGGCTGGCTTTCGGATCTGAAGAAATCCCAAGAATGTTTGTGCGGACCGCGACGCTCTAAGAATTCAGCTCTCTTGGGCTCCAAGTTCTCTGGGGCTTCACTCAGTGACAATGGCCGGAAGGACAGGACACAGTGAAATGGCACCAGTGAGTCAGAGGCCAAAGGAGAATTTCTGATCCGAGCGCGCAGGATGTGCTTTGTCATAGTGAGGTTGGGGTAGCGAAGCGAAGGCAAGGACACTCTGGGAATAAATGGCAGAGAAAAAGGCGCACAGAGGAAAAGGCGGGCTAGGGAGGATCCCAAGCCTTCAGACTTCTCCTTCCTTTCCTTCCAGTTGGAAGGGGGGACCAACATGGTCCCTGAAGGAGAGGTCCGTGGGGTGCAGAGAATGGGGTCACTGCAAAGGGGGGTTGCGAGCCCCACACAAGGCTTCTGGCACTCTTCTCCCAGCTACTCCTGATGAATTCAAACTAGGAGGAGACTAAGACTCGTCCTTCGCAATGTAGACTCCGTATCTCGCACTCTGGCTGGTTTACTAAATCCATCTTAATAAAACACAAAAACCAAGAACCAAATTCTGCGTGTGATATTTCTGACCGCTAGAAGGTCCTCCCCCTCCCCATTCCTCGCGTGCTGTCTTCTTGCCCCGCCCCCTCCGCTTTGTCTCCACTTTCCCATCCTTGTCCATCTCTGGATCCCGCTCCTGAGCATCTCCCCGCTTCTTCAGAGGACTTCCCCTCATGAGTACAGACTCCTCCACCTCCAGGAAAAAGAGACAAAGGCCACTGAGAGGGACCTGAGACACTCCTGTTACTCCGCCCCTGAAGTCAGCCTGTCCCACAACGCTCCTTCAGGCTGTGTGTGTGTGTGTGCCTGTGCGTGTGTGCCCATGTGTGTGAATGTGTCTAAATATGTGTGCGAATGTATGTGGGACTGTATGTGCCTGTGTGTATGAGTTAGCATGTGTGTGAGTGTGTACGCATGTGTGTGTGTGTGTGTGTGTGAGAATGAGAGTCAAAGTGCTAAACCTGGCATCCAGGAAACCTCCCCACTTTGGCACTGCATGCAGTAGTCAGTGTTATGTGCACCTGTGCTTTTTGTTCAGGAGCTGGGACAATTATATTAATCAGATGTGCAGAGAGCCAAGGCCCCCTCACTGGAAAGCATTAGACAGGAGGGTGAGATAGGAGAGTTCCCTGACTCCAAGTCTCCCGATCCCTCTTACACACAAGGATCTTGAAAAAAAAGTGCAGGACACTAAATTCTCTCCGGGGAACAAGAGGGAAGCCAGAGCCACCGTGCATGTCAAATTCCATCAAAGAAAAACCATTATAGCAAAATTTCCATGTCACAGTTTTAAGTCTGCACAAAGGCTCATATAGAACCAGTATCAAAACAACAAATTTCTAGCTCAGGTGAGATCATTGAAGTTGGCTGCCAGGCATAAGGAAACTGCAGGTATAAAGGACATCTCTAGCTAGGGCTGCAACCCAATTGCCCCTGCATCTTAGAGCCCCTGGAAAGGGCCCTCTCCATTCAATAGTGCAGGGTGAGGACATTTTGGGGGAGAAATGCAGACTCTCCTTAGACCCCTGGGGTTTGTACATTTACTTTCTGACTTTTTAGGTGTTGTCTTCATTTTTGAACAAACTGCAGTTACATAATTTGCTCTGACTTTAAGTGTAAAACAGGAAAGTGTTCCTGAAACAGGAAACAAGGGCCAGGTGACCTGCACTGTCACTCCCCTCTGTGGCTCCCTGATGCAATAAAATTGTGAGCCAACAAATCTATGGCTAGGTAAGCAGTAAAGTCAATTTCGGCAAATGTTTCAGAGGTTCCTTCTTGCCTAGTAGTGTTCTAACTTTACCCCAGCCTTAATATTTTAAGTCTATACTTTCCTAGCTGTTGGTTTTTAAATAACACAGGTATATTTATTATTTGGTTGTTGCAGTAAGCCATCTGGAATCAACTGTGGAATGAAGTTCGGCAAATAAATGAGTGGTTCGCTATTCAATAACTGCTAAGACCATCTGAAAAATGTATTAACCCCAAATCCAATCACTTCACGCTCCTCTACTGCTTCCTCCCCAGAGCCATCCTCTGTAGGATAGTAAACCAGAAGGGCATTCCAGCTGGGCTGCCTGTAGCCTCTCACGCAGCTGTCCATCACCCACACAACAGGCAGAGTGAACCTTTCAAATGGGAATTAGAGCACATCCTCAACACCACGTCCCAGAGACGCTCCAGCCTCTTCCCTTCCTCTCACCATTTCCTGTCAGCCCCTCATCACAGGGCCTCTCTGGCCATTGTGGCCTCATCCCACCAGCCTCAGCCCAGCTCACTCATCTCCACTCACACCAGTCTCTTGTCACTGCTCCATCCTGTCTCTGCCACCAGCTCCTGCTGGGACTCCCACAGGCACCTGCTCCCCAGGGATCCACATGGCTCACTCCTCATGCCATTCAGTTCTCCGCTCAAATGTCCCTTAGTCAAGTTCTCAGGAACCTCTTACCCAACAAAATATATCTCCTGCCATCCTCACCACCACCAATCTTCTAACCCAGTTATATTTTCTCCATAACAATTATCACTGATGTTAGAATAAATTTGGAAGTTGTCGTCTGTACCACTGAAACATATTCTTTGAGACCAGGACCTCGTCCAGTCACCACTTGCATCCCCAGCATCTAGAACATCCCAGTACAGAGGAGGGACTTGACAAATAAGGGGTGAATGATGGTGAATATAATTGGTATGCTGCTTTTGAGAAGCAATTTTATAACGTGTGTGTCCGAGGCGGGTGCATCACCTGAGGTCAGGAGTTCGAGACCAGCCTGACCAACACAGGGAAACCCCATCTTTCCTAAAAATACAAAAATTAGCCAGGTGTGGTGGTGCACACCAGTAATCCTAGCTACTCAGGAGGCTGAGACACAAGAATGACTTGACCCTGGGAGGTGGAGGTTGCAGTGAGCCGAAATTGTGGCACTGCACTCCAGCCTACTGCAGTGACAGAGTGAGACTCCGTCTCAAAAGCAAAAAAAAAAAAAAGTTCATGCACTTTGACCAAATATTGACTTACATTTGAGAAATCTATAATTCTACAATGAAATCCAAAATATAGAAGACTCTTTAGGAATAAGGATATTAATCACATACTATTTACCGTAAGGAAGAAGAACTTACAAAAGAAGAGTAGCTAGATCATTTTTTGGAAATAGTATACACCCAGGAAAAGTACTGTTTAAGAAGAGTTTGTGATAACATATAAAGTTGCTTATTGATAATAACAAAGTTTGGAAAGCACGATTCAGAATAACTCATACAGTGTGACTACACTAAGTCGTCCTGCATAGACACCACATGCACAGAAACCAGGGGTAGAAACTCAGGGGGCGGCTGCAAAGCACAGCTCCAGGGCCCCTTTTCATTGGCATCTTTGAGGCTCTGCCAGGCAAAGATTCATCCTGAGCATCCCAGTGGGGACACAGGTGTTTACCATCTTTCTGCTTCTCTGCATTTTTAACATTTTCTGTAATTGAGCAAATTCCACTTCCTAAAAGGATAAAATGCTGATTATGAAGTTTTACATTTGAAATACAATTTTAATAAAAAAGTCCAAATATCCTGTTCTAACTCAGGTCACTTTTTCTTTTCTTTTCTTTATTTTTATTTTTATTTATTTTATTTTATTGTTTTAGAGATAGGGACTTGCTCTGTCACCCAGGATGGAGCGCAGTGAGTCCATCATAGTTCACTGCTGCCTTGAGCTCCTGGGCTCAAGTGACTCTGCAGTCTCCTGAGTAGTCAAGAGAAAGCACCAAAATGGCCATCTAATATATTTTTAAAAATTTTGAACAGAATACATCTCACTGTTTCCCAGGTTGGTCTTGAACTCCTGGGCTCAAGTGATCCTCCTGCCTTAGCCTCCCCAATGTTCTAGGATGACATGGGTGAGCCACTGTGCTCAGTCCTAATTTACCTTGAAGCAAAGTCTCCTCTCTACGTCGCAGGACAAAAACTCCAGCTGATGGAGCCTTCAGAAAGAAGAAATAAACTCTTCCTCCACAATGTCTGATCCATTGCTGGGTTATAGGCATCGGCTGAATGATAAAGTCAACACAGAGAATATGATCATTTTGATTACTGATTATTATTTAATTTTAATTCCATCACACCTGAGAGAGTGGGACGGATTCTTTCTTTTACTATGATGTGAGCATCTGAGTCTCTTCCATCCTGAACATCTGACATGGGTGCTTCAAAAATGTAGGACTTGAGACCTAAAGGGCACTTGGTCTCCTGAGCAGGTCCCCTGCATGCGCCACACCCACAGAGGCTCCATAACAGTGGGAAGAGCAGCCAGGGTCAGAGCCCAGGTGGGTTCACACTGAGGGACCATCCACATCCAGGGTACCTGAGGAGGGGCTGAGGTGAGAGTCCAGCTCCTGCCTAGGCTGTGGGTGGCAGGTGGGCGGGACAGTCAGCTACTGAATATTACTGGAGTTATTGTCTTTTTTCTCCTGAAGACCCCTGTACACACTAAAACTTTACATTCTTTGTGGGGCACTTTTCTTTTTAGAAATGTAAACACCCCCAATGTTAAAGCCACCCAATATCACTCATAGTGACACCGCAGTAGGATAAGCTCTTAACTCCCACCAAATTAGCTCCAGAGGTGTAGTTTTTGTTTGTTTGAGACAGAGTCTCACTCTGTCATCCAGGCTGGAAGGCAGTGGCATGATCACGGCTTACTGCAGCCTCGAACTCTCCAGCTCCAGTGATCCGCCCACCTCAGACCTCTGAATAGCTGGCACTACAGGCACATGCCACAAGCCCCAGCTAATGTTTAGTGTTTTTTGTAGAGATGAGGTTGTGCCATGTTGCCCTGGCTGGTCTCTAAGGCCTGGGCTCAAGTGATCTGCTGCCCCGGGCTCCCAAAGTGCTAGGATTAGCGTGAACCACCACACTAGGCCTGCAGCTCAGATTTGGAGCTAAGGCAGGAAGTTGTTGTGGAGTTTGGACCTGGCTAATCTGAAAGGGTCCTGAAAGGTAATGTGTGATTAGGTGGACCTTGGCAGCGAAGCATAGCTATGCCTCTGAAGAGAACAAGGCAGATCAGATGGGAAGCTTCTAAAAGTGAACATCAGCGGGCCCTGTCTCACACAGCACTGGGATTTGGAAAACCTTCTCCCAGCCACTTTTGGCTTGTGAGTTTTTATTCCACCTTCTTGTCTCCCAGGTCATTGCAGGGAATCCCTTCATTTGGTAAATATTTATCAAACACCTACCATGTGCCAGGCATTGTGTTAAAGAAGCTGAGGCTGAGGTAAGAGGAGCAAAACCCTCCTTGCCTTCAAAGTTGAGCCAGTCTTGCTCAGGCAGAGATCGGTAAGGAAATTCTTTTTTTTTTTTTTTGAGACAGAGTCTTACTCTGTCACCAGTAAGGAAATTCTTACACAAATGGTTGGCAGAACATGCAACTTGCTTTGCAGATGCACAAGTAGACCATCTGCTCTGACCAAGGAGTCACAGAAGTTTCGTAAGAGACAACATTTGAGCTGTATTTTGAGGTATAAGTAGGAGCCCGACAGGCATCCAGGACAGAAGAGCATTGCTCAGAGCCCAGGACATGAATTTTTCTCCCTTAGGCCAGGCCAGGACTCAGACTAAGCTGACTGAGGAGCCAGAAGCTTCCTGGCAAGGAAGTGTGTCCCACCTCTGACCATCCAGAAGTCACAGGTGCTCAATATTGAGTCTTGAGACAGAGAGAGAGAGGCCTGATTTGAAATACAGAATTCTACTGGGGGCCTGTTAAAATGCAGTTTCTGATTCCAAGGCAGGGCCTGAAAATCACATTTCTAACAAGTTCTCAGGTGATGCCACTGCTACTTGTCCCAGGACCACACTTGGAGAATCACCACCCCAAGGCCATCCATACTGATTTCTAACATCAGAAGAAGGCTGACAGGCAGAGGTATAGGATACACTAGACCATGCCTGGCCCATCCTAGAGAGTACCCCAGCCAAGGCTGCAGCGTTTGATTTCCTTGGGATCCCGGGAATGGCAGACACCAGGGAGGAATCAAATGTGGGATACAGAGCAATCCAGAGGCTCAACTTCACACAGCATCTGGGGCTCCCACTACTTCACAACTGGCCCCCACACCCTCAATCCTTCCCACGCCTTACAAAACTGACCTGTGGGCCTTGCTCTGCTCTCCTGGGCTGTTTGGGCCTGGGATGTGAGCTCTGAGTGTAACTTCTGATCCAAATACAGGGTGACTTCATATGACAAATACTTAGAATGGGCTCATAATGAGGACCTTCAAAATGTGGTAAATGGATTCAATCATGTGTTTTCCAGGAGAATTACCCATGTTCCCTTTTCTAAAGATCACATACTTGAACCCACATGAACAGTAGAGGGAGTTCTGAGCCCACTGAATCCACAATTGTTGCAGTGGACCTCGTAGAATTTCTTGTAGATTCAGCTTCACCATTTACATCAACATTTATCAAAATTTCCTTCACCAAACCAATTGCATTTGTTAATTAACCATGCCCTCATTTTGCCTTTTAATGAATGAAAGACAGACACACACATAAAGAAAGATAGCGCAATGAAAAAGAAAACAACATACTGATTTAAAGCAGCAGGAAACATCCTTGTTTAAGGAGTGATATAATTTTTAGACAATTTTTTTTAATTAAGGGAAGTAAGAGAATTAATTTCATCAGGCTTTTCTTTTAAGTTTTTTATGTCGAAGGATTTGATTTTGTTTGTTTTCTCTGCCTTGGAATTGTCTTTTATTTTATGTTTTCACTTGGCTTAAAATTCAAAAAGTTAAAAGACTCTCTCTTATGCTACCGCATCTTGAAAGGCAGTCATTTATATCAGTTTCTTACTTATTCTTTCAAAGGCATTTTATGCATATGCGAGTCAATCTAAGTATGTATGTATACAATCTTTCTCCCATTTCACACAAATTTTAGCAAACTACATATGCTTTCCTGCACCTTGCCTTTCCCCTTCACATTGTATCACAAAGACCATCACATGAAGAAATACCAAGAGCTTCGCTACATCTTCTTTTGAAATTTTCATGATACACCATTGTATACATATGCGATTAAAAAAAAATAGACATTGCTTCTTTTGAGTGTGGTGCTTTTTAACCAGCCCCCTATTGATAGGCATTTGGATTATTTCTTTCAGAGAACAACTTTGCATCATGTAGCATCATGTGGAAAAGTTGTAATGACCCCACTCCTAGATGCATATTCTAGGGGAACTCATATATCTCTGAGAGCAGGAGGCAATGTCCCAGGATGTTCATTGCAGTGAGGTTTACAACAGAGACAACTTAAACATCAATGAAGAGGGAAAGAGATAAATTGTAGTATATTCCTTCCATGGAATACTATCCAGTAATGAAAGCAAATGAACTATTTGTATGAACACGAATTCATGTCATAGACCACGTTAACTGAAAAAGCAAGCAAATGAATGATAAAATTATCAAGAAACAATTTACAAGAAGTCTTAAAGCAAAGCCAGGCAAGGTGGTGTACACTTGTAATCCTAGCACTTTGGGAGGTCACGGTGGGTGGATTGCTTGAGTTCAGGAGTTCAGCCTGGGAAACATGGCAAAAACCCGCTCTACAAAAAAGACAAAAATTAGCCCGGCGTGGTGGAGCACAGCAATACTCCCAGCTACTTGGGTGGCTGAGGTGGGTGGATCGCTTGAACCTGGGAGGTTGAGGTACAGTGAGCTGTGTTTGTGCCACTGCACTCAAGCCTGGGTGACAGAGTGAAACCCGGTCTAAAATAACAAGTCTAAAAGACTTCAAACAAAGAGATTTCCTAAAACTTAGTACAAATATAATACACTAAATTCAAGTCACATCCTCCTGCAATTCTTGATTTGCTCAGTACAGTAGTGACTGAAACATAGGCATATCAGAGCTGTGAAAAATCAAGGCTATCAATGTATATTTCTATTATTTTTCTATGTATACTACATATAGACAATAATATTAAAATGTCACCAATTGACAAACCCAGGTAGGCCCTCACAAAGATTTTTTAATAATTCTCTAATCTTTCTTCCAGTTAGAACTACTTCGAATTAATAGTTGTGAAGTGAATCCACAGGAACTGAGCAAAATAAGAAAATAATTATTGAGTGTGAGGAAAGCTACAGAGAGGTACAGACAGATGGAGAGATGATAACACTGAGCATGTCAGTGACCTTCACAGTAACAGACTTTCTGGAGGAGTGTGAGCTGGAGGCAGAATTAAGTGAATAGAATATAAAGAGGGATGAAGGAATCTGGACTTCAGGGGGCAAATATGGGGTTGGGTGGGTTAGACTGGGAAGTGTGGATGGATTCTGGAAATTCTGCTTTAGGTCTAGCACTTACAGAAAGAGAAATCACATTTATTTAACTCCTTCCACAATCTTTAGAGAAATCTTCTGAAACATCACAAAAAAGGTATACAAACGGTCAAGAGTCATCAGGGAAAAATGCAAAGTAAAACCACGGCGAGAAACCACTAAGTGCTTATTAGAATGGCTGAAATTTCAATGATCAATACATATAAATGTTGGCAAGGATATGAAACAGTCTCATCCGTTGCCTATAAGAATATGAAACAGCCACTCTGAAAATCAGTTTTGTATCATCTGATAAAGTTAAACAAGCTAGTACTCTATGGCTAGCATTTCCACTCCTAGGTATTTACTCAACAGAAATAAAGATTATGTCCAAGAATCCCTGCACAAGTGTTTCCATAGTTCCTTTACCTGTAACAATAAAAAACGAAGAATAGACCCACAATGTACAAAAAAAATGATTCAATCTTACAATGGAATACTACCAGCAATAAAAATGAATGAACTACTGATACATGCAACAACCTGGGTGGACCACATAGATATTACACCAAGTGCAAAAAGCCAGATACAAGGGAGGCCATATGGGATGAGTGGATATGTATGAAGTTTTAAAACAGGAAGAGCTACTCTATCATGACAATCATCGGATCAATGGCTGCTGGGCAAAGGGAGGCTAGGTTGAATGCAGAATAAAAAGAACTTTGTGTATCTTGATAGTGGCATGGGTGATATGACTGTATTTGTTGAAATTCATTGATGAATTTGATGCAGATCTGATCATTTCAGTATATACGTAAATTTTACAAGTTTAAAATGCTTACAATAAAAATTTAAGTATTAGTAATAAAAAATAGTAATTGAAAACATTAGCAAACAAATCCAACAGCAGATCAAAACAATACACCATGATCAAGTGAGTTTTATGTCAGAGATGCAAGGATTGTTTGACATATGTGAATTAAAAAATGTGATATACCACATCAACAGAATGAAAGACATAAACCATCTTATCATCTCAATAGATGCAGAAAAAGCACTGGTGAAACTAAACATTGCTTCTTAATGAGAACTCTCAAAGGAGTCCCTTTGACAAAGGAACCAAGAATATACACTGGGGAAAGAACAGTGTCTTAAATAAATGGTGCTGGGAAAATGCTACCAGATGCAGAAGAATGTCACCAGACCCCTGTCTCTCACCATATACAAAAATCAACTCAAAAGGGATTGTAGACTTGAATGTAAGACCCAATGCTATAAAACTACTAGAAGAAAACATATGGGAAACACGACAGGACATGGGTCTAGGTAAAGATTTTATGGCTAAGACCTCAAAAGCACAGGCAAAAAAAGTTAAAATAGACAAATGGGACTATACTAAACAAAAAACTTCTGCAAAGCAAAGAAAACATCCAACAGAATGAAGAGCTAACCTGTTGAATAGAGAAAATACCTGCTAAGTATTCATCCAACTAGTATATTCATCCATTAGTATATTCTAGACTAATATCTAGAATGTACAAGGCACTCAAAACTTAGCAGTAAAAAATACAAATAATCCAATTAAAAAGTGGACAAAGGATCTGAATAGACATTTCCCAAGAGGAGGCATACAAGTGGCCAACAGGTGTGTGAAAAACCCCCAACATCACTAAATACCAGGAAAATGCAAATCAAACTATGATGAGATATATCTTACCCTAGTTAGAATTGCTATTGTTAAAAAATAAAAAATAATAGATGCTGGTGAGCATGTGGAGAAAGGGGAACTGTTATACACTGTTGGTGGTAATGTAAATTAGTGCAGCCATTATGGGAAACAGTAGAGTGATTTCTCAGAAAACCTGAAACTATTAATGGAACTACTATCTGATGCAACAATTTTACTTCTGGGTATTTATCCAAAGGAAATGAAATCAATATATCAAAAGAGTACCTGCATGCCCATGTTTATTCAAGCACTATTCACAATTGCAAAGATATGAAATCAATGGGTAAATTTATCAATGGGTGAATGAATAAAGTAACTGTAGTATGTATACACAATGGAATGCAATTTAGTCATTTAAAAAAGAATGAAATCCTGTCAGTTGCAGCAACATGAATAGAACCAGAGGTCATGTTAGGTGAAATAAGCCAGGCAAGTAAAGACAAATACCACATGTTGTCACTCATGCGTGAGGTAAAAACGTTAATCTCATGGAGGTAGAGAGTAGAATGACAGTTACCAGAGTCTGGGAAGAACGTAGGGGTGGGAAGATGTAGAGAGGTAGATTAATGGGTACAAACATTCAGTTATATACAAAAAATAAGTTCTAATGTTCTAAAGCACAGTAGGCCAACTAAATCTAACAAAAATGTGTATTTCAAATAGCTAGGAGATTTTAAATGTTCCCAACACAAAGAAAAGATAAATGCTTGAGGCGATGGATTCCCCAAACACCCTGACTTGACTACTCCACATTCCGTGCATGTATCAAATGATCACATGTGCCCCATAAACATATGCAAATGTTATGTGTTACCTTAAAAATAAAAACATGATATGGGATATTTTAAATGGTACAAAAATTATGAGCATGATAAAAATGTGGCAAATATTTTCTTTTTATTAAGATCAACTTTTATCTTCTGTAAGTCCCAGCAGCATGAAGCCCATACAGCATCAGAAGAGGTGGCTCTCCTGAGAGAATCTTCTTCCCAGTTAAAAAGGCAGAAACAGAATTCCTGGAGAAAGTAAGACTTTGGAGAACTGCATACACCTCTTCTTGGTGTCTGGGATTACCCAGACTTAGGGAGGGTTCACCTTCTGGGAAAAACTAAACTTTGGTTCTTGTCCGCTTTTGTTCTTATGGCAAGACCAAAATTTCAGAAAACCAAGATGAAGCACCAAGCTAAGGGGATGTTCTCTCTCTCTCTCTCTCTTTTATTTTTTTTTTGAATACCCACTACCAAGGATGATCCACTCTGTTATGAGATGAATTGTGTCCCTCCCCAACCAAAATTCATATGTTGAAGTCCTGTGTTGAGAAGACAGAAGTGACTATCTACAAGCCAAGGAGAGAGGCCTCCGATAAAAACAACCCTGCAGCACCTTGACCTTGTACCTGTAGCCTCCAGAACTGTGAGACAACAAATATTTATTATTTTACTCACCCAGCCTGTGGTACTCAGTTATGGCAGCCCTAGCAAATGAAAAGAGAAATATTACCTTTCCTACTCTGTCCTATGTATCAACATGTGATTTATTTAAGAGTATGTTACCTAGGACTCCAAAACATAGAGTGAGTCAATGGAAAATGGATGATACAGGGTCATTTCCAAGCCTTGGTGGGTTTCCTGGCCACCACAAAAACAAGGATGTGTCTCCATTTCTTTTCAGTTTCACACAGAGCAAAAATTGTGGAGATAAGCTGACATAGAATCAAAAACTATATTTAATTTATTTGAGACACTGAGTGAAATACTTTTGCCCTTATTTTATAGAAAGATGACGAACAATCATAATTACTAAAAAGGTTTTTTGGCAGGGGATGGCAGATACTATGTTTTCTCCTATTTTTAAGGTACATTTTCCTAAAGAGTCTTGTCTAGGAGTAAACGTCATCACTTTG